>NC_050528.1:26964622-26990655 GCF_002922805.2 Oryzias melastigma
TTTTGAAAAAAAAAAAATTTTTTTAAATGTAATTTTTTAATAAATTATCCACATTTTCCTCATTAGACCACAGTGGATTCATAAATAGATGTTGATTAAATTTTCACTTTGTGAAATCAGTGACATCATATCTGCTGTTTAAAAAAAAAAAAAAGGAGTGAGCATGTTGTCTGAATTGCTTTTAAAATAGGGCGCTATAGTTCCAGTCTCAAGTCAGAAACTTTACCACAAAAGTACTAGTTAAATGTATCTGGTTACCTGAAAATATGTGGTCAATTAATACTATCGTTGAGGTGAGGTGTTTTGTGCAGCTGTGCAATGAAACAAAGTCCTGAGGCACTAACAAGCAAATTGCATGTTTACTATGGCGACATCATTTATTTTTTAGTAAGCTATTATAGATAAGCAAAAACGAATTTAGGAAATAAGAAATGGAAGACCAAAATGTTTATACTGAATGGTAAAAGAATTATTTCGTCTTCATGTTTTGATAAAAATGTTGTGTGCTTGTTGTGCACATGCAGCCTGGGGCTTACAAAAGAAAAGAGAAGCTTGTAGGGAAACCTCTGTAAAACCAGACATCAATCACCAAAAAACACATCCCAGCCAAAAGTCAACTGCAACAAGCAGATTTTTTGGAGGCAGTAGACTTCCTGTTTAAAGATTTTACAAATAAATCTGAAATAATATATTCATCCAGTATTCTGGAAATACTATCACAATACATCCCCATAGGTTGATGTAGCAGCTGTACATGTATTTAGATCCAAACGTTTTGAATGTTTGGATATGAAGGAGGAAATGCTCTCAATTTGCTTCTAAAACATCATAAAGTGAAGTACCAGTAGATCGTTTTCAAGCATTTTCGTGTAATTTTGTGAACTAATTAAATTACTTTGGTCCAAATATGTGTCTAAAACCACAGTTGTGATGACGGGTCATGGAAATAGCTTTATTGCCGAGTGTAAAATGAAAAAAAAAACAAAAAAAAAACGAATAATGTTTCCCCAGACTTTATTTATTATTGTTGCATCATCCACCAGCAGGTTTTTACATGTGAACAATGTGACGGATGCCAGCTTTTTGAGTTCCGTCTATGCGAGAAGCCTTCAGCAGAGGCCGCTCCGTGGAGGACGGGGAAGCAGAGCTGCTGCTGCACACGCATGTCAGACGGCTGAGCAGAGCCAAAATTCTTGCAAGATTTCCTGAAGTGTTGCCTGAAGTGAAGCATTTCTTGAGTCAAAGCAAAGCTGGAGGATGAACAGTGGTTCATGGCTGTTCGAATCAACTTCAGAGCAACTTTAAATAAAGAAAATTAAAAAGTAAATGATAATTGACAAGATTATCTCTGCCTTGAAACAAGTATTCAGAACTTGAAGGGCTTTTACAATGGAACTAAATATATCTGGAGTGGGACTTTAAGTGTTTTACGTCGACTTTTCATTGGAGTGGTTGCTTGAACGCGGGTTGCTGAGGGCGTTGTAAACGCAGCCTCAGTTAGATGTTAGTGTTATTGTTTTGGGCTCTTGTTCCCTTTTCAAAAAAGCAATTCATCTTTGAGAGATTGAAAAATACTGAAGTTATGAAAAACTCGGCTGGGCCAGACACAAAGCAAACAGTGTGAAATAACGAAGTACATGCTGTAGATCTCAGTTTAGGACAGTGATCAGCAGCTACTGTGTAACAGAAATGTCCTTAAACAAATAGGGCTTTCTAGATAAACAGCAACCAAATGGAGGCTAATTTGAGATTTCTTAGAACTGCGGCAGGAACTCAGCATAAAATTAGTAGAGTTAAGAGTCAAAACCACACAAGACTGGAACAATTTAAAGGACTTAAACGAATACTGAAGGAAAATCAAAGGTCACGTTATTCTGACAGGGAGGTGCGAGCGGCTGAGTCATTTTTTCAGAATGTCCTGAAACCGTGTGCAAATCAGTAGTAGAAATATGACGAAGGAATGGATAATTTAATGATTTGTGAATACGAGAGGTTAGCTCTGAGACCTCGATTCTCTATCTAGTGAGTATGGCTTCATTTTAAATGACATATTTTACCTTAAATATCCTACAGCTGCTTTCAGCCTCCAGAGTCTTGTGTTGGAGTCCGTGGGGCCAGATAGTGATCCCTTTCACAAAAAGGAAAATAAAACTGCATTTAGTTTGTATTTTATTTGAGTTAGGAGCAGAAGTGGAATTCATCTGTTCTAGAATACACCATTTCATATCAAGAAAAGTACCTACAAAGACTTAGAA
This sequence comes from Oryzias melastigma, assembly GCF_002922805.2. NCBI lineage: Eukaryota > Metazoa > Chordata > Actinopteri > Beloniformes > Adrianichthyidae > Oryzias > Oryzias melastigma. The sequence continues at coordinate 26,966,878 of NC_050528.1, forward strand.
GAGAGGACAGTCTGGTTGGTCTCCTCTGGTTTGGTGGTGAGGTGGACTTCACATGAGTCTCTCTGAGAAACGGCGAGAGTTGAAGATTCCCGTCCAGGTGGAGAAGGAGGGAAGAGATGATTCATGGCTGCAATGACAGCTGTTTGTGTGTGGAGGAAGAGATATTTAAAGTTGACAGCTCATCGGTAATTAGCAATGAGAAAGTTGCAAGCAGCATTGACTGGATAAAAGATTAGTAATGATGATGTATAAAAATTGAATTCTTAAAAAAGACGGGACATGAATCACATGAATTAACTCTTTAAATAACATAGGAACACATAGCTTAATTATGCAATAACTAATGGTAATAAAGGGTAAGTAAAGGTGTACCAAAACACTGTTAAACTGATTTATTTTTTAACTTTGACATAAAAAAATTAACTCCTTGTCAATCTAAAAAGTGTCACAGCAAAAACCAGAATGTTTAAGAACAATTCTCTGGGGGAACCTCATGTAAGTGAGTTAATTTGACATCAGCCTTGTAATATGTTTAGCAGTAAAAGAGACCTCTGAGGGAGGTGGAGGTTACTTCTGGTTTATGGGTAAAGACCGGTGTTCTGCCGAGGTACATTCCCCCTGCCAGAATGTGTTTCCCAGGTCTCAGGCATTGTTGATTAGCTTCGTAACACTCAAATGTTGTCCCAAAAAGCATAAAAAGAAGGTGGATGATTACAATAGACTTTCTTCTGGGGCTTTTGGGAGTTCGTTGACTTATTTGCATTTTTTCCCCTTCATATTCTAAGTAAAACAACTACAGCTTTTTATGTTAAAAAAACAACCTTTGACTACTTTAACATAAGAAACACAACTTATGAAAGTTACTTTGTTATGGAAGCATGTAACACTGGACAATAGTTGTTGTTTCTATTGCATATTAATGGGGAATGGCAGGCTGGATCAGCAGCGGCCTATAACAGAATCCGTGTCCCCTGTCGTTTTACATAGAATAAGTGATAAAAAAAATGTAAAACATCACAGTCAGCTCACAAAAGCCCCAGAATAAAGTCTTTTGTAACCCCCCCCACCTTCTTTTTATGCTTTTGTGGATAAAATGTGGCCGTTACAAAACCAATCAATGGTGCCTGAAACCGGAGAAACACATTCTGGCAGGGGGAACGTAGCTTGGCACAACACCTGTTTATACCTCTAAACTGGAAGTAACTTTACACACAGTTGGAGATGTCGCCATTTTGTCTGAGGTCACCTTGAAAAGGGTTTACTTCTCACTGGACTTCAAAAATGAGGATTCTCTGCCTCTCCACCTTTCATCGAGACTGTAAATCTTGGATAAAAATGTAGTATTTACTTTCATCTGAAACAGGGACTTAGGACCATTGAGGAACAGTCTGATTCTTATTCTCCCCCAAATTCTTGAATGAATTTAGCTTGACTAATCTCCTCAGGTTGTAGTTCTCCCTGTTGCTGATCCACTTTTCATACCATACTTCTTCCTTCCACTCAATTTTTTCTGTTAAAGTGTTTGGATACAGCACTCTGGTCCAACTCTCAACCAACTTGTTGGACTTTTTGCACTCGTGACTCTCTTGGCATGTCAGGTCAGTAGACTTCCCCTCCACTGTGTAGCTCCTGACAAAAGCTAAAAGCCCCTTTAAAAGTTCAGACAACCTTTAAAGGTGTTTTCAATGCATTCATTCACAAGTTTCCAACATAGAATTTAAAAAAAAAAAAATTTTGGACACAGATTTTTTTGTTTTTTTTACCTGTAAGCCAAATATATCATAAATGTGGAATGATTCTATAAAAATTACAAGTTTTCCTTTTCAACTATAACTTACAAAAATAGTGTTTTTTAATGCACTTACATATTTGGGAGAGCATGTAAAGTTAGTGTGGAGCAAATAAACCACATTAATTTGTATCTTAAAGCAATTTAAAAAATGCTGATTTTCACTTAAATATTGTGACTGAACAAAATCTTAAAAGTTGATATTTATCATTTCTGACATGTGTTTTGTTCAATGCCAACTCCAATAATTTTGTTTTTCGTTAAAAATCTTTACCTTTAAGGCTCTGCAGGTTTTAAACAGGAAAGACCACGAGAGTTTAACCCCTTCATTGCCCTCCTGAATTCTTGAAAGAAAAACAAAAATATCCACCACATAATGTCCCACACACACATTTATTGTCATCACTTCTTTTTGTCTTATTCTCTGTAGTCTCATCTTGCATTACCACCTATAAGAAAACTCCTCCCCCAGTACCACCACGAACCTCCACCTGCTCTACAGCCTCCAAACCATACATCTCCATTACTGCACAGAGCAGCACAGAATCTGCACAGGTACTGCATCGTTTTCTCCCTGGAATTCATTTTGCTATGTGTGAACTGTCTGCCACCTCGATCATGGAAATGTACACTGAAGGATAGTCACATTACAGGGGAAACATACTGTGTAACCCTTATATAAAATGTCCAAAAAAACTTTTTTCTGTAGCTCAGTTTCCAAACTCTTTCATTTTTAACTTTTGTCATCAACAATCTGGTGGTTTTGATTGCAAATTGTACTGTGTAAATGTTACTAATGTGCTATTTGAATGAATCCACACCTTTTATGTCCACTGGGTATCGGGCATCATATGCTTGAAGTGAGGATTAGCTTAAGTTCAGACCTGAACCAGGTTGTTTTCTGACAAATGTCAAACACATCCAAAAAGGATTCGTGCAAATGGAATTAGACTGTTTAAAACCCAAAAATGATTGGAGAGTGTGAAGGAAACCAACAGTTTCTCCTCAATCTATTTATTAAAGCAGCAATTAGCTGAAAAGTAGAAAAGATTTAAATATTTAGTCAGTGTTTTGTATCTCCTTTATTTGCATTTATTTTTAGCTTGTGGTCACTTAAAACAACAAAACTGTTTGGAAAAGATTTATAGTAAAAACTGATATAGTGGTGCAGAAAAAATACTCCTTTTCTGTGCTTTTAAAGCTAAATAAGTTGCACGGAAAGGGACTACCCTGAAGAGAAGTTCCAAAATCCTGAAAATGCCAAATACATTTCTTTATTTTATATAGTAATGAGTTGTAAAAATACAATAAAAGTAACCCTTATATGACCTTTGACTTCAACATGTTAACATGTGATTTTCTTTCTTAGGCATTCTTTTTTTTACTTTGGATTCACCTTTTTGAGATTTTAAATTTAGCAGTTAACATGTTTTATTGACAATATAACTTGCTACTTAAACACTCTTGCTTACATTTTGGACAGTTTTTATCCAAAGAGCGACACACAACTGTACTGTTTGCATGTTACCTTATATTACTGTAAGTGGCCTTTTTTTCATGGTTATAAAGTTTAGGTATAGTCTCCTATTGCCTGATTTTTTTGTGCAACACCTATAATGATTCATGGCCAACATCAATCCATTTTTCTCTATAATGAAGATTTGAATTTTTATTTTTTAAGTGTGAACATTTTAAATGTCTTTTACACTAATTTGCCCAATAATTGTAATCGTATTTTCTAATTTAATTGTCCTTTGAAATATTTTCCATTTCTTCTTAAACCTACCAGGATGCATACATGGAAGAGGAAGGCCCTAGAGGTGACATGACCATCCAATCAGGGCTGAGTAACTCCACAGAAAGTATCGACAGCATGAAGGCCTTGACAGCCGCCATAGAAGCTGCTAATGCTCAGGTTTGTGCCAACGTCTTATTGGATACAGTTGCTTTTATTTTGTTAATGTCACACTAATGCATAACACATGTAGATAAATGATGAATTATTCAATACATCTGACAGTATCTTGATGGAGGATAATGCTGCAGAATGATGGCTAAGTGTTGAAATCTGTGTATTCTGGAGGAAGTATAGAGCAAACAAAACCTCTTCAAGTCAGCAGGGATTTAAAAATGTTTACATAGTTTATCTTTGAGGTGCACCTCAGTTATAAATGTATAGCAGCTTCTGTTGTGTTGGTCAAGCATGTTATAGATACTATTTCCTGAATGTCTGTCCTATTTTTATGTATTCAGGTCCATGGACCAGCCAGTCAACACGTCAACAACAGCACCATGACAGTCACTACACCCAACCCCTCCGCCCTGAGCAGGGGCTACTCGATTGAAGACCACCGAGATGAGTACAGGAAAGAAGCCCTGAGGAAGGGCAAATGTCTCTCCATAGGAATCCAGGTTAATACCAGACTCCAAAAACATGGAAGTCATCATGTGAAGTTCTTCTCGTGTGTTCTTTTTATCCTTAAAAACAAAATAAACTGTCAAAGATCTGTGTACAGTGAATTAGTTAAAGGCTGTGCTTGTTTGTTGTTGTGTTGGTTTAAAGTTTTTTCTAATATTTTCCTACAAAATATCACTAAAAGAACAAATTATTAAGAAGTGTTTGATGGTTAAGGCTTATATATTCTGTTGAACATGTAGGTGGACGGTCCAGAGGACTTCCCAGATCCTGATGATCCATCTAAGTTCACCTCTGTGGGAGTGCAAGTGGAGGATGACAGAGGGTAGATCTCTTGTTTATCGACTTCTGCACACTGACTTTAATTACATTTTACAGCACAGCAAACTTTAAGAGGCTAAAGATATCAATACTTTTAAATGTTTTAGTTTTGGTCTGTTGATTTCAGTCAGTTCATGTTTGAGGAATTCTCAATGATTGTGAGTTTAAATGCTGACTTTTGCAAATAAAAGACTCAACAGGAAGTTTAGAAATAAATGGAAAATACAGTTATTTTCTCTCCTAATTTGTCTCTGCCCTTTTCTTTATTTGTTTACATTGATTATTAGAGGGTATTAAAATCATGAGTTTTATTATTGATGTAAAATTCAGACTGAGAATGATTGTAACTCATGGTTTTCCCATTTATCTTGTTAGATACAGAAAGTTCCAGCGCTCCAACAGTGTGACAACAGCTGTACAGGTAAGCTCCAACAAATCACACTCTATTCTCATGAGTTTGTTGTAACACTAAAGACTTTTATAATGAAACAATGGAAATATCATGGAATTAGCAGCTTGGTGTCCATGTTATACACTTTGGCTTTGTTTTTCCAAACTGCCTTTACTTAAAGCAAAGAGCCTCAAAGACGTGATTAAAAACCTTCTTCAACACGTGATGACACTAAACACCATGGATACTCCCAATTAGCAACAATTAGCATTGGCAGTGTTAAGATGCTCAGGAGTGCTGTCATTATCTAACTGAATCAATTTAATTTAATTTTAGGTCATGTTAAATTTTAAATTGTATCTTAAAATCTCTCTAGACAAACTTAACATGGAAAATAGGCTAAACGCCATAATGACTTCACTAGTTAATTTGTCCAAACATATTTCTCCTTGGGTTAATAAAGAAATTTTTTAGTTAAAACTTTGTTTCCAGAATGGAAGCATTTTCTATTTGTTTTAGTTTTTTTTTTTTTTTTTCACCCTAAATAAAGCCATTGGCTCAGCACTGTTTATATCTTTTATCATTTATGGTTTATTTAGTTCTTTGGATTTCAGAGTTTTCATGGTAAAGTGAACCACAAGTGACTTTGTAATAGAAATAAGACCCACTTTCTCAAGTAAGCTGTGAACCCCACATTGTTCCTGGTGGTTATAGTGCCAGTGTTAGGTAGTAGAGCCACAGTGTGTGTGTTCATGGGTAAATGGGACTGTAGAGTGCTTTGTGCCTTCTGAAAAGGAACAAATGCTAAATAGCTATACATCGTTTACCATGATTGGCTTGTTTGGTCTGCACTAGATCAGTCTTCACAGCTACCAAATGAAGGAGAATATCCAGAGGAATAAACTCTGGTATGGATCAACCCCTTTGAAACCAATACATCTTGGGCAGCATAAAATTGGTGCTGGTTTCAGATGTTAAAGGGCAACCAAACAGGGAAGTTGGAGGCTGACTCCACCCACAGCTGAAATTTGAAAATCCAGTCAGAGGGGCGGGGCTTGGGGGCTGGACTGTTATCATTACTGAAGCTGCAGATCATGACATGGGACTTCTGAAATTTACATGATTCAACCAATCACAAATTTCAACTGCAATACCTCAATTCATCATGTAGGAGGCAGCACACAGACCGTTTTTGACTATTTTTTCAAGAATTAAACAAGTTTATTGTAATTAACAAAAATGTGGCAATGACCAACAGACAGCACTTTTAAAGCCCATTTATAGAGATCAACAGACAAAAAAAAGTTTGTTTAGGGTTTGGTTACCCTTTTAAGTTGGATGACAAATAGCTCGTAGTGCCTTAGAGAAAAAAATGGCAAGCTTTGGTATGTCCTATGGATGTAACGATTTCCAGGGGAGAGACAAGAGGTGCAACAATTCATTTTAACGATTCGATTCATATCATAATTGGTGATTAGTGATACAATTCATAGTTCATATTGGCTATTTTTAATGATTTGATTCGATCCCATTCATTGACCTTAAATTGATTGGTCAACAACTTGTTTTAGACAGTTCGAATCAATTTACAGATTAATTGAATGATCTTTACACCCCTAGTTAAGACGGTGTTTGTTCCTCATCTTATCCACAGATGACAACATCCACACAAGTGTTCATATATAGATGGTTATTGATTCGTGTTCACTGTTTCTTCCAGGCAGATTTGGACCTGCCAGACATGCTCGACATGCCTCTGGACTCCCCAGAACCCAACAGGCACATCCTGTCCCCTAATGCTCTGTCTCGGCAATATTCCCGTGATGCCGCGACGTCCACCGTCAGCATTCAGGGCTCAGGGAACCACTATCATGCCTGTGCCTCTGACGAGTACGACGATGTTGGCTTTGATCCATCCATCCTCCCTCCTCCAGACCCCTGGATAGACAACGTCACAGATGACCCTCTCTGTGCCAACTTTAACAGCTCTGCCATTCTGGAGGTACGTAGGTGACGTGAGGGGTCGCTTCACCATAGTTAGTGTGTTCTCGTTAACTTGAAGCTTACATCAATAAATAATCTGTCCTTTCATCCAGCTGCTTTTCTTTTCAGATTGCCTATGTATGTTTGGACAATCTATAGGGGAAATCTATTTCCCTCCTTAGGTCTATAGATTACATGATAATATTTTAGAATTTTGTTCTGGTTGCTTAAAACAATTTAATGAAGATAAAAAAACTGAACTGATCAAGACACAAGACTCTTTGTTTCCATGTACTTACAAAGGAAATAAGAAACAAAAATATAAACGTTGCAATGACAGCATCTGAGCATGCATTTCTAACATAATTCTCCTAAGTTCCACATAAATACAAATTATGTCTGTTTTTTTATAAATTAAAATTCTATCTTTTAGTATTTGTTTATTTTTATAGTTTATTTTTAACTTGTTTTATGTGGTTTTGCATTTTGATTACTTTATTTAAAAAAGATGACTTGGATGAATGGGCAAACTATACTTTTTTATTTTTACCTAAATATTCCAAACTTCTTGTTGTTGTTTTGTTACTTTTTGGATCAGAAAGTAGATTGTGAGATTGTGGATTAAGGCTTCAGTTCCTTCTTTGTTGTCATGGAACACAAAGAAGATTATGGGGCCAAATCCCTTTAAAATGAAGGTATAAAAAAATGTAAATTGGAAATAAACGAAAAAATTGTAAAAAAAAAATAGCTTTTTAACTCAAAAGTACACAGTGTAAACTTAAACAAAACAGATAAATATAGATTTGAAGACATACTGAAAACTAGAAAAATACAAACTATAAAATGATAAAAAAAAGATAACATTTTTGTATCTTTAATTTCCTGTTTTGTTCCTTCCCTCTACCCTTAATTTACAGTTTCAAGTCATAATTTTCATTTTCTGAGTTGAGCCTAATTTTACATCGGTACTAGGGGAGGATGACATTGGGTGACAGAGGTTATGGTGACGTCTGTTCAGCTCCAGAACAGCCTCTTTGTTGGTGATGCTGCACACAGTAGTGATAAAGCTCTTCTAGAGTTTGGTACGTCATAGATGACGCTCTAATGAAAAGCGAGCCGCTTAAACAAATGAGTAAAACAAACACAGAAAAATCTCCTTTTCAGTCATTGTTGCTTTTACGATGTAATGCGTGTAGCCACACCTTTTACTTGTTGGACATTCAGTGTTCAGTGGTCACATTGGTATCACTCCTTTTTGTTTCATAATGGAAGAGTACTATTTACGTTGCATGCAGCGGCAGAATAATCCTCTGTTGTGGTTTTTAGGAAGATGAATAGGGTCATGGTTTTAGGGCCCTGTTTCTATGAATCATACATGGACTGTGATAAAAACAAAAACAAAATGAAAAGGCTGTTTAGGTCTTTGTCGTACCCTCTTTTCTGGAAGCTCCCATCCCAGCATCCTTTTCCTTTTTTCACCTCTGATCATTGCTCAACCACTGCACTTTGGGTTCCCTGCATTTATCTCAACATCAGTCCCTCTGCTTCCTCGGAGCTAACAGCATGACTGCTCTCCCCATCGTCTTCTACACCTGTCCATTCATTTTTGCTGCCACTCTGTTGTCAAACTCACACCTCACTATTCCACTTGAGTTCCTCTCATGTACCTACAGATGTCTTGCTCCAGCTGACCTTCATTCCTCTCCAGATGTTCCTCCACCTGCTCTTACATCATGAGGAAATCTTCCAACATCAAAGTCCACAGAGATTCCTGTCTAACTTCAATCTCTTACACATGTCCCGCACAACTCCAACGTACTTCTCAGCCACTCCGGACGTCCTCATACAAACCACAGCCCCTCTTCCCGTATCCTGCCATCCACTTTCTCTTGATTTGTAGTTGAAGACTGAAGGCCGACTCAGGATTCTTCCCTGACCCCTACGGTTTCTCTCTACCCCTACATTTAACACTCCAAATGGAGAGTTATAAAAACAAGAAATGTCTTCAGATTTGGATTAACCCTAGATGATGTCACCAGTAGTGACTGGTATGTTAGCGTGGAGCTGCTAGCGTTAGGAAAACTTTCATAAGTCATTAGTTCCATTTATATGTAAACTTTTGTGCTTGAGAGGACACACGTGATGAAACGCGTTTCTCCTCCACGGCACAGCACAACATGGAACACCCTCATGATGGAGGGATACACAGCCATACGTCTCTAAAGCGTCTTCTGAAAAAAGAATTTCTGAAACCACTAAAGCTCTAAATGCTTCTATAATCAGAGGGCTAGGGGTAGGAGCGAAGCTGAACAACAGAATGTTTCTGGCTTAAATAGTCATGAGCACATGAAAACTACTTGGTAAACATGTTCTCCTGTGCCTTTTTCAAGAAAACTGCCCTTTTTCCAAATTGAATCGTTGTATCTTCACATTGGCAGGTGGCGTCCCGATCAGTCTGTCAGAGAGATGGCCGCTGGTTCCTGAAGCTTCTGCAGGCTGAGACTGACCGCATGGAGGGCTGGTGTCAACAGATGGAGATGGACCAGCGAGAGAACGACCTGCCTGACGAGGGTAAGTCTCCTCAGACATCGATTCTTGTAGCCAAACATTTTCACAGGATGTGGAAAAAAAAGACACAACTTGGATGAAGCACAAATCCATTGGTTGTAGAAATTTCAGAAAAGAACAAATGTTTGTATTTTTTAAAGTGAAGTTGATTTGTAATCATTCATGTGTGGAAACATAGTCCACAGAAATAAACATGGTTTGGTGTGTTTTTTGGAGCAGACGGTTGACTTCTGTCATCAAACTGTTTCTGCTCAGTTCTAGGGAAGATGAGGAGTGCTATGGGAAGTGCTCAACTTTTAATGTCACAGAAGTTTCAGCAGTTCAGGGAGCTCTGCGAGGAGAACCTGGTGAGTGGACACTGTCTGACAGTCTGTGGTCAATCACGGCTAACAAGACTCAAGAGCAGCTAAAGGGTCCAGAGCTAAAGATAATAAAAATGGTGATAGAAAATACAGAAAAACCAAAGATCAAAAAAAAGAAGAAACATGTTTGGTTTTCCTCAAAAACTACTAAGCTCCTTTAACCCTGAATTACAGCACTAACATGAGAGCAAGACTTAAGATGTCCTTAAAAAATGAAAGGTTGCAAACAGATAAAACACAAGTTAAAAACGGCTTGTAACAAACATGAACAAATAGATTATCTTTTCTTCTGAAAACAATTTAAATTACTTGGTTTGAACACTTTTAGTTGTTTTTAGATGGAAAAAAAACTGAGAATAACAAAAATGGCACCAGAAAATTTCAATTTCAAGCATGCAAATCCTTGTCCATCTGAAAATAGATGACTCAACTTTTGTTTCTAAATAGACATTAAATCCATGCAGGGTCTGCAGGCTATTTAGCAAAAGTGATGTATGCATTTCATCTGACAAACTAGGAGGTACAAAAAGGTTATAAAATGTCTCGTTGGGAAATCATTTGCATAGAGAAGAGGTGGAATTTTTTAATGATATTTGATCGACAATGGAGAATCTTTTTCGCTTTGTGTTTGTTTCTGTCTGGTCATAGATGGTTTTGTTAATTATTCTTCCATTCGAGCTGCTGTTCTGAGTGTTGAGTTAGCTGCTCTTAGTGTAAAAACAAGTCAAACCAAGCAAAACTTGTTGCCAATCCATAGCAATTTAAAAGAAGTGTGTCAGAATATTTCAGTAACAAAAGCCTTTTATGAAAAAATGAAAGAGAATGAGAAACGGACATTTAGCATCAGCTATCAAACACGGCGGAAGAAGTATTATGGTTTTGCAGAAGTGGCTGTGATGTTTGATTCCAGTTGGTCAATGGTTTATTGTAAGAAAATTCTGACCCCAAATATAAGTCCTAAGATTTTGCTAGAAATGTTTCACTAAAGAAAATGTTTTAGATTTTTTCATAAATGTAAAAAGATGTTGAAGGGAATCACTTTGATTTGAACAATTTTGCTAAAATATTTTGATTTATTAATTAATTTGTTGATTTTAGTTTCATTTGCTTTTAGTTTCATTTCTAATTACAATGACATATTATTTACATTTTTAAGATAAAAGTTTGGACAAACTTTTCAAACTCTTCTGGTAGAACATATTTAGATTCACAAAATACCAGGACAATATTTTTCCTTCAGACCACGTCTAACTGTTAAAACAGATCAGCTCTTGTTAAATTCTTATATATAATGCTAAACGCTAATCAATTTGTAGATAACGATTTGGAGATGCTGTTGAAACATTCAGCTCATGGCTACTCTTCCTTTTCTGCTCCATCGTTTTCCTCTGTAACAGAACCCCAACATCCATCCTCGCCCCGTGGCTTCCGACCTGGCTGGTTTCTGGGATATGCTTCAGTTGTCCATTGAGAACATCAGCTTGAAGTTTGATGAGCTTCATCAACTCAGGGCCAATAACTGGAGACCTCTAGATCCTCCTGAAAGAAAGGTACAAACTGCCAGCATTTTTACAGGCCGTAAAGGACCAAATAATCAACATGAGGAAAGACAAGGATTAAGATGGACTCAAACCAAATCTGTTCAGAAACACCAACTGTTAAAATATTGTTAAAAAATTATGGAAACAAAATGAAAAGGACGGTTAGCTAAACATAGAAGAGGTTACAGCTGGGGACGTTTTAAACAGCACACATGAAAATGTTTAACTAACAAACTCATTAACTTTTAGATCCCCCAAAAACGAAGAAAATGTCCCTGATGATATTTCACTTGAACACAGAACCAAAGAACACAATTGTTTTTCAAAAAAAAGATCTCAGAGGAACCGAATCTCTTTTTCCTGCAGCGCATAAGGAGTAGAAATAAAAAACTAAGTATCTATTTAAATGAAGAGAAAAAAATATTTCAGAACTATAATGCGATTTAAAGTTAAATCAATGTGTTTTGGGTGTTTTTTTTACCTGTGTGGTAAATGGTTATGAGCCCAAGCTAATAGCAAATAAAAATACAGTGGATTCATGGATAAAAGTGTAAACCTTAGAATAAGTAGCTAGAGTCACAGTAGCTGGAATGAGATGGTTTTAGGTTGAGGGAGGATGACTCTGGTAGGACTTCAGGTGCAAAGTGATTCACGCAGATACAATGAAAGAGGAACACTCAAAGGAGAGATATTCTGCCTGTCCAGACTAGAATTCCTTTGTGTGTCTCATCTGGATGATCTGGAGAAGGTGCCTAGAGAATAAAATGTCTTTAATCCGTTAACTATCTGCTCATTTAAATGGTAGAGGACATTTTGGAAAAGCATTTTAAAAGCATTTGTTCTGTGTATTACTCACTAAAGGCCATAAAAATAGAAGAAACATGTTCAGCTGAACTAATTGGATATATTCTATAAGACTATTTTCCAAGCTCTAGGGTGCACCAAATCTTAATGAATGTTTTATTTTCAAACTTATGTCACATATAAGATTTACCGCATTATAAGATAAAAATATAGTCAATCAGACTTTGATAACCCTGTTCACTCTAGAACTTGTTTGTGACACGTTACAAGTTAGCCATGTTAGAGTATTCCAACCGTGCTTGTAACTCAATAAAGAAGACTCAAACCACTAAAATAAACATTACTATGAACAAAAAAACATCTAACTTCAAGTAACAGTCCAACACTACTACATTTTAGCCAGGTTAGCATATTCACAACACCTATTCTTGTTAGTAAAATATAATAAAAACTCAGTTAAACATCGCTACAGGTTAGCAATGTTAGCATATTTAAAATAACACCCAACCTAGTTTGTAGCATGTAATAACAACACAGTCCAATACTGCTACTTGTTACCCATGTTAGAATATTCAGAATAACTACTAATGTTGTTAGTAATACATAATAAAAACACAATCCAATACTGCTACATGTTAGCCGTGTTAGCGTATTCACATTAACAGTTAACATAGTAACACATAATAGAAACACAGTCCAACACCGCTACATATTAGCCATGTTAGTGTATTCACAACAACTATTCTTGTTAATAACATGTAAAAAGTTCTCTGTTAGTCATTGCTAAATGTTAGTCGTGTTAGCATATTAGCATATTCACAATAACATCCAACCTAGTTTGTAGCATGAAATAAAAACACAGTCCAATACTGCTACTTGTTAGCCATGTTAGCATATTCAGAACAACACTTAATGTTGTTAGTAAATGTAATAAAACACAGTCCACCACGGCTACATGTTAGCCATGTTAGCACATTCACAAAAAGACCCAACCTTGCTCACAACTCATACAAAAAACAGACATTTTGAGAGTGCCGCATATGTTTTAAAGTCACATTAATAAACACTACCAAAATTACTCCATATTCAAGGCTACTGTGGATTGCAAGGCACACTATGATTTTTTTGTTTTGTTTTTTAAATTTAGGTTTTTAATATTGTGGGGAAAATACAATATTCTCAAATTATAAAAGTGCCCAGTAACAAAAAAACTCAGATCTTGGGATTTGAAGACTAAAAATGTACAATGCAAAATTATGGTGTTTCTTCAATTAAAACACAAACAAAACTTTATTTTTTCATTCTATTTCGAATAAAAAAAAAAGCTTGGGTCCTCACCATTGACTGTATAAGAGAACTGGACTGAGTGAGTGTGACATGATCCATAGAAAATGTCTTACTTCCAGCTCCAGCGAAATGAAGTCAATTCAGTCGCCATTTTTCCACGATACGGACACCGCCATTTGGAGCCAGACGAGGTTAGTAAGCAGTGATTGGTCCGAGTCAGTCTGAGTCAATGTTTCTGCTGTCGCTAATCAGGTGTGAGCTTGTTGAAAGTCCGCACCCCTTCCTCTGAAAGTGGCTCGGGAGAATCTGTCAATCAAATATTTCGAACATTCGAGGTGGGGCCCAGCAGGCGCCACATGTTTGAATAACTTACAATAACGTATTATTATCATGACAAAATAATAGGATTAGCAAGAACACGTTAAAAAAGGTATCATAGGAAGAATGGTTATTCTGACAAATTGAATCACTGAGTAATAGCTGTTTGTTTCTCTATATGACATGTTGGCTGCTTGAAGCCATCAGGTTCTTCCTATTTGGAATGTGAAGGAGAGGGATCGCTTGGTCCAGTTCTCTTATACAGTCAAGGGTCCTCACAGTCAGTGTGTGGTGACATTCTACCAGAAAATTCGTCATTTCATAAAGAAAGCATGTTGATTTAGCTTAAATCACATTCTTGAGTGCCTGGCACTCCTGGACGGTTGTAGGTTTTTGGCGATAATTCTTCCAAATTTAATTCATAAAGAGTATAAATTATGGAAATTGTTTGAAAAGTGGAACTGTTTTATTTTTTTTAACTGGAAGAATTTGAAAGCAACTTTAGAATACTTTTTATTTAAGTAAAGAAGTGTCAAATCCACTAGGAGAGATTTGCTTTTGTTCTTGCAGTAATATAAAGGTTTATTTCTGCAGTTATCACGTCAATTTGTTAATAGAGATTCTCTTTACTCACTTCATCTGTAATAGCATCTGAAAATGTTCTACCTGTTTCATTTCTCTCTCAGCACTATCTGTTCAGACTTTGTGTCATGTGATTATTGACGTGGTTGGCTTCCTCTTTTGCTCTTATTGTTGTCCTTTTCTTTCTATTGTTTCTGTTGTTTTGTGTTGACAGTGAAGGCGCTTGCAATCTGCCACACATCCATCAGCATAACAGCAATGCCAACAGCACCGCTGGGCCTTGACCCGTCTGGGCCCCCATGGATCCATTCTGTCTGTCTTTCCATCAACCTGTCCATGCTTCCTCCTTCTTCTCCCCCCTCCAGTGCTTGCTGCCATTTCATCATGGACGCCTTTAGACCTTATATGTTACAAATACAACATAGATGAAGGAATAAGTATGTGGGTAATTTTTAAATTAATTGTGTATTTTCTGCATCTAAAAGTCCACCTTATTAATAATTAAGATAAAATAAAACAAATAAAGCAAAGTTAAAACTGAAATAAAAAAAGAAATATTTTAAATAGATAGAGTATAACAATATTAAAACTAAATATTTATAATTACATTTTTTGTACATAGAACAGAAAAATGTTCTAAATCTGCACAACTGTTGCAAGAAGTAGGTAGTAATTATTTTTTTAAAGAGATTTTAAATTAATTTAATTTAACAAACTTTTTCAGCCTTTTAAGATTCTGGATTTATGGCACATACAGTGTTAAAATGTTATTTTTGATGGTAAAAGAGTGACCAAATTTAAAAATTACAACAGAATGAAATGATCAACACTTTCAAATCCAACACTTGAAATGCTCAGGATATGAGTGCTTAAGCATTCTGGGCAGACAAGAACATCTTTCAGATAATCATCAGACTATTTTGCTACTTAGACATAGATACATATTTTATTTTTCAGAGTATAAATCTTTTTTTTTTTGTGCTTAATTTGCCTGGAGGTGTGACTTAAAATTTGGTTTCGACATATATGTAAATTATTTTTTTTAAGGAAATAGCGACAACCACTAGAGGGTGCTTTAGATATTTATATCAGTATTCACTACTGACAGCAACACAGAAGAAGAGATTCCAGTCAGCATTAAACTCGTCTTGGCAGAATTGTTCTAAAGTGACACAGAAGATTCAAAAGTGAACTGAAGTGATATAAAGAGTTAAGTTGACTTTTTAGCACGTTTTTGCTATTATTATCTGAATTATTGTATATAAGTTGCATAAATATACAGCACTACATTCCTCTATGTGTCCCGAAGCTAAATAAGCATCAATGTGTTATCGTAGCTAATTGGCATATAAACTATTTAGTTATTATTAAGAAATAACTAGCTAGGTTTGATGTTCTGTTGGTAGAAATTGATTTTGTTCTACCACCTTCCTTATTGGATCCCACTTCTGACACCAGACTTGTCAGCCAACAAAAATACCAGCAATATTTTCATAAGCTTCACAAAATGGTTACACTTGGTTTATAAGAGGTGCTGTTTGCTATCTAAGAAGAGCAGGTATGAGTTCAAGCTGTCAGGAAAATGACACTTTAACAAAATAATTTACTGATTTACTGACTTTAACTCTCATAAATAAATATAAATCTTAGTTGTATATAGTTCCCAAGCTTTTTTTTTTTACCTATATTGAATATTTTATTCTCCAAATAGTAAAGACAGTTTTATTTGTGGAAAATATTGCATACATAAACAAATTAAAGTGTTTGGAAGACAGGCATAAGCAACAATAGAACGTTTAAATATAAAAAATGTAAATAAAATAAAACAAGATAGCAGCTTCAAAAGAGAAGTAGAAAAATATTATATATCATTACACACTCATGACTTGTTGGAGTTCTTAGGGTGTTAGGTTTTGTTGGGTGCTGCCCAAAGAACGTGTGATTTTATGAATCACACTAATGTCTGGGAATATTTAAAAAAAACATGTATGCTTAGATATACTGGATATTTTCCCTAAACCCCCCTCCTCCCTTGCTCCTTACTCCAACCCCCCCATTCTTTTTCCCCAGGAAAGGCGCCTTCCACCTCCAGTGCCAAGAAAGCCCCACAAGGGCCCCCACCAACACCCCCCTCTGGTCAGGGACCGCTCGCTGGAGAGCTCCGAGAAGCAAAGGCAAGAAGCCAGGAAGCGACTGATGGCAGCCAAAAGGGCGGCCTCTGTCCGGCAGAACTCTGCCACAGAGAGCGCCGATAGCATTGAGATCTACATCCCTGAGGCACAAACGAGGTTATGAGGACACCAACAGGGACAAACAGTTGGACTCACAAGTCCCCCCACACAAAAATGTACAGTCGTTCACACTACGGTGCAGAATAGGGGAGCCAGCTTATTATTTCAACCTCTTCCCTTGTTATTGTCGCTTCTCACCTGATCAGCAGAGAAGTCACGATATTTACTTACAGGATTCCACAGGTCTTTATATTCAGCCCACACTAAAAGGTATGAACCCAAAATATTCCTTTATGTAAACACTTGTGGTAGAGTTTTTACATTTTTTATTACAGCTTTATTATTTATTCAAATCTATTTACATTAACAGCCAAATAAAATAAATAAAACTATAAGTAATCCAGTATAGGACTTCCCTCTGTGACAATTTCAACAGTATATTTTTATTTGTTGGTTATTTATTAATTTTGTTGTGTGTACCTTATTTTCATTTCAGTCGTGTTCTGAACATTTTTATATTATTTTATTTATTCGGCAAAATTATACCGAACAATAAGTTCTTCAAACTATCTTAGGCATAAACCAGTGATGGTTCAAGCAGAAATAAGCCTTGTGAGGATCTGAAGCGTTTACTAAATCCACATAAATATGTATCCACACTCAAATTTTAGGAAGACCACTTTATAAAAGAGAAAAACAAAACCCAGCTGCTTGGAAGCAAATGATAAGAAATGACAAGACTTTTGCACAGCTGTTTTTTTTTTTTTATCCAGTGACTACCCGTACATGGGAGTTTCCTTAATAATGTAATTCACAGTGACTTTCTTCATGAGGCTGCTGCACTTTTGTTTGCAACCTGCTGATCTTGCAAGCCAGGCATTACCCACAAACCCTGTGGGCTTGCACAGTACAAATACACAATCTAAAAAAACTCTTAATTAAAATCCCAGGAGTCAATTTCTATCTGTTTTGTTTTCAGTTGGCATCTGTGCAGAAATACAAAACTCAAGCCCAGGTCTCAAAATGCAAACTGAACACATTCTGTGCAGTCTTACTCAAAGGAAGAGCTTAACCTGCTTCACCTGCCTAGATAGTACACAGGATTATGACGTGACATGCTGATAAACAACTGGTCCTGTAGGATTTGACATTCTGGATTATTGCTATGAGCAACAGCGTAACAGTTGTCTTCTTAATTCCCTTCAGCTCTGATCATCACTGTTCAGATAGACAATAATAACTAGAAAAGTTGCATTACCTTTGATAATTCCTGTGTCAATGCTCTTAGTCGCTGAAGATGCTGAAGCTTTTTAGTGAAAATGGTGACACAATGTATTTTAATTGCTGAAAGGATTTGCGGAAAATTCAAATGCTATTTGCGAAATGTTAAATTTGCTAAAAGAATGGAATTGTTTTTAAAGAACTATGTGGAAGAGCATTGTAGTTGGCCTAAATTTAGGAAAAATGTGTAGTAAAATTGCTTTAAAATCCCTAATACATGCCACTTTTGCTAAAATATTTAGTGAGTTGCTTAAATATGAGCAGAACTCCAAATTAGCCCCAAAACTTAGTAGATCCCAAATTAGCCAAAAAAGCTAGCTCGTAGCTTAAATTCTAGCTAAACTCCAAAATAGCCTAGAATTCCGCAGTAAACTAAATTAGTCAAAAATGTTAGCCTGTTGCTAAAAAAGAAGCTAAAATCTAAATTGCCCTAGAAACTTTAGTAAACAACAAATTAGCCAAAAACGTTGGCATGTTGCTAAAATCTAAATTAGCATAAAAAACCTCAGTAGAAAACAAATTATCAAATAATTCTTTAGTAAACTAAATTAGTCAAAAACATTTTCTTGTTGCTAAAATATTATATAAACTCAAAATGTTTTGAAAATTACTATAAAGCATTAAAACATCGCCCATGAATATATTTAAAGGCTTGTTCTAATCTACTTAAAATTTTGAAATTTGAAGACTTTCTCATTCATTTCCAATGGGGCATATTTTGCTTAATATTTCAAAAACTATATTAAGCAGCAATGTCCTGAACACGCTGAAAGTTTTGATACCAAGATTGCGGAAATTGCTGAAAGTGTGACTGAGTTTTTTCGTGCCAAAAAACGTACGGAAAGGAGCAGGAGAATCCCTATGTTGTGAATGCTTAGTAAGCTTTCACACAATAAAAGGCAGCTGGATGGCTCAGTTGGCTCTGTGCAGGACCACAGAGGGGCCCCAAATCTCCCTGTGCCGTCCCTAGCCCAGATAAAACACAGGGTTGTGTCAGGACAAATCTCCGGCAAATCAAATGTGTGGATCGGGGGAAGCTGATTCTCTGTGGCGACCCTCAAAGGGGTGTTCCGAAAGGTGAACAGAAATTGGAAATAATAAATTAGTAATTCCCATCACCAAGTGCATTAAGATATTGCAAACAAAAAAATCAAGAAAACCATCTAAAAAGTATTATAATTGTGCAAATCCCCTTTTTACAATTAAGTTATTATCGTTACAGTCCAACCCAGTCTAGATTATGTCAAACAATTTAAATTGTTTTCTTTAAATTATTAAAGTTAATTATTTTATATAAGTGACCAACAATGAAGACATTTGTTTTACTTATCCCCACTTACGAAGCATGTACAGCAGATGGATGTACAAGAAAAAACTTCTGCAGAAATGACAGGAAAGACAAAAACACTGGAACATATGAAGACAAATTAGCAGCCAAAATTACCTGTTTCCATTCTTTTCCTTTCACTTTTCTTCTTTTTTAATGGACTTGTATCCCTGTTTCTTAATTTATAGACAGATTTTATGTTAACATTAAGTTTTTGGGTTTTTTTTTTCAAAATAAAGGAACTATTGGAAATGATCTGAAGTACAGCAGCTGCAGCGCTAAATGACACATTTTGTAAACTGCAGTTTTCTTCCTCTAAGTCCAGGTATGTCGAAGCACCTTAAGTTTCATATTCACACCCTTTTCTTACATATCAATGACAGAAAAAAAAATACTATTAATAATAAATGCAAAAACTTTAAGAACAACTATATTTTCAGGTCATGACCTCTGGGTGCAACTTTCATTTTAGTCCTGACAGAGTTTGGAGATGCACAGGAAATGTGGCGGAACAGCAGTGCTGGAAGAAGCAATGCCGATGATAATCAGATCTTTCTTTCAGAGTGCATGTTTTACACAAGTGTTTGTTCTGGTTTTGACAAAAACTACAACAACAAAAAAATGCTTTATAGACCAAAATGTTCTACTGCCAAACACATAGGCTCTAGTTAATCGAGTGATAAATAGAATATAAAGGATAGAAAGAAGTAAAATTCTTCCTCTTCAGAGGAAGATATATTTGTACTTTAAAGTATAATGAACAATGTAAAATACTTCAAGTTTTTGAAAAAGAAGAATATATGGACAGATGTGAAGAAGGGCAGCGGTGCCTCCTGCCTCTCACTGTAACACTGTTTTTGAGCTCGTCTACAAAGTAAAGTGCCATGAAAAGACATTCCACTTCCACCTGGTGTCACACTGTGATCCACTGATCAGCGGTGAGAAGTCATGACCTTAGGGAAAAGATCCTTTCTGTTGAAGCACTTCACCTGCCATTTACTAAAAACAGCACTACTAGTCGTGACGCCACCTCACAGGGATCTTTGTTTCTCACAAGCAACAAATCAAAAGTAGACGGAAAATCTGCACACCAATCTATGATGATGTATTGTTAATGAAAGTATTTATTTTCTTCTTTTGTAAAGAGTGATTGTGGGGTGTGAGGGGATTTTGTACAGCATATTATTACCTCTGTGTTCAAATGATAATGAGAGTAACAATAACAGTGAGCCATATTTAATGTGAAATATCCTTATCTAGAGGAAAGGCCATTGCTGGTAAATACTGTTTTTATTTTTGTCATTAATTGACTTTAGATTGTTTTTAATTTTTCTTTTTGTTCTAGTAGCAACACATTTTCTGTTAGCCTGGAGAAAAGTACAACAACTTCACCCGGGATGCGAATTAGAGGCTAGTCTTTGAAACTTTTTGAATGACGCTATTATACATTGAAACAAGTGGCCTCATATTTGGTAGTTTAAAAAACATTAGCAGTGGTCGAACTTTGAAGCCATGATGTCAACTGTAAAGTCAAACACAAGCTAGAACAAGGAGTGAAGCTCAGGGCTGCCAGTATTCACAAAAGAAGTGAACACACATAATAACAAGCGATCCTAAGGCATTAAGCCTCGTTTCCACTGAGCGGTCCGGTCTGGTAAGGAGTGGCGCGGTACAGTCCAGTTAATTCTAGCCAGTGTTTCCACTCAGTTAAGCCTCGCTTCCACTGAGCGGTTTGTTTTCACAGCGCATGCGTGGTGCAGACCGCTAGCGTGTCATTGCAGTGCGATGACTAGAAAAGCAACAACTCTGGAGGTTATCCAGCAGCTCGTCTTTTTCCTACTTTAAGTTTTGTATATTGTGTATAACAGGAACTTAATGTTGTTTGAAAGAAAATTGCAAGCTGCTAAGACAGGGGTGTCAAACTCATTTTGGTTCAGGGGCCACATTCAACCCTTCAGATCTCAACAGTAACATAAAAGCAAAAATAGCCTTTCATCAACTTGTTATCTGTAACTTTTATTTTTTTGTGTTTTATTTTTTTCAAAGTTGGAAATCACTTATTATTATTACTAAAGAGCTATTATGGTTATTATCTTTTTAACAAGGTTACTTTGGTAATTGTGGTGTCTCATGATAATTATTAAAGCAACTTAACAGCAGTGAGGCAGGCAGAGAACCTATCTGCATCTTACCCAGACATATTACGCACTTGCAAAGAAATGCTGTTCATTTCTTCATCTCTTTTTATGCCAGTATTTCTTTTCCTCTGCTTCCTCTAGTGGTGGAATTGCGCATTGCAGTCATTTCTTTAAAGAACCACAACTCATTGCTAGAATGGGCTAAAAACTTGTTTTCTTTTGTCAACATAATTATATTTTTTTCTCTTCATGACCGGGTCAGATTAAACCATCTAGGGTAGGACGCGGCCTGCAGGCTGTATGTTTGACACCCCTAGGCTAAGATGAATTCTGCTGTTAGAAACGTAACTTTAAATGAGCGCTACATTGGCATTTACTAACGTCGTCATCACTTTCTGCCAATCAACAGGTGACTACAGCCGTCAAAACATTTCATTCAATTTTCTATGGACCCCAAGTGGTTTGATTTGGTACTGATGAATGGGTCCATTTTACAATGGAAATGCTCAAAATATCAGACGGTACCGCCCTGTGGAAACGAGGTCTTAGAGTGCCTGCTTTGATTTTTTATGTCAATAGGACATCAATTGAACATATTTTAATCCTATGTGGACAACAACCACACGAAATGAACTTCCACATTAGAAATAACTAGTTAACTTGTTGATTGTTAAGAAAAATGATCAAAACTGCAGTGTCACTTCATTTGAATCCTCACAGCCCTGAGCCTTCAGCCGGTCATGTCATAGAGCTCTGTGGCTCTGTTTTGTGCTCAGGAAGAGATGGGAGGTGCCATGTATTAAATCAGAACCTCCCGGACATGGTGATCAATAACTGAAACTGTGTGTGTGTCGTATGACTGAACATGTGCCATACACCCTGTAAATATCACTGTTTGGAAGATGCATTGTGTATGTATGCGTGAGGTCTCCATGAAGTGCTTCCTGAGAACTTTGTTTCTATGTTGGGCCTTTCCTCATTCTGACCTGTAGCCTCATATCATTCTTCTGTATATGAACTTATACTTGCAACTGGTTTCTTGTGTTTGTACAGAAATAATGAGGGTGTTTCATGACGCATGCCGACACAATATTAGTACTTATAAATCTATATCTGATTTGACTATTTAAATCTCATTATTTATGCTCTCATTTATGGATTTTCTAAACTCTGACATTCTGTTCAAGTCATATATCAAGCTCTTCTTATGTTACATTGAGTTGTCAGGGGTTGATTCAATGTCCATAACTGTTACTGAATCCAGAATAAAATCAACTATCTACTCCTTTTTTCCATGATTGGTGTTTTGTGTAGCACCCATTTTTTGCACAAAGCGATGAAGAAATGGGACGTTCTGATCCTGGTCGCTGTAAAAAAAAAAAAAAAATTATAAATAAACGCCCACAGCTGCGAGACAACACCAGACATTGTTTTTTTGTTTTTTTGTCTGGCAGCTTTAAATATGTTTATTTTACAACTCATTTCCAACACCCACATGAAACTTTATGCTACTGCATGATTAGTCAGTCTACTGCTTTTGCACAGTTTACCGACGCATTGTTTTGAAGAGGTGAAAAGGACCTGCCAACTCGTGACATCTCTTCAAAAACCCTCCAAAAGCTGCTAATGCAATCGGCCATCTGGAGCCAAAGGCTTGAGCTTCGAGCTCAGACCAGACCAGTCCTCCTTTTGGCCATGAAGCTCTGTGGGGGGAAATGCGGGCAGAATGGTCATTGGCTGGCTGCTGTTCCTGTACGGAAGATGCTTTGGTCCGAAAATGGAAAGGCCTTCTAAATGTAATTTATAGTTTTGATGGAATAATTCTAATGTTAAGTCATTGAAACCAACTTTTTATTTATTTATTTTACTAATGTTGAACCTTTTTCTATAATTTCACAAACTGCTATTCTAACTGTGTTGTCTTTGTTTTAGATGAAAAGCTTTTATTTTTCTTTTCTAAAATGCATTTTATCAAACAGAAGAACATTTGGAGAAGAACTGAAGGGGGAAAAGTAATTGTTTTTATTATTTTAAAGTAACATCAGTCATAATTGCAAATTATATAGTGATATAATTGCAAATCTATATTATATCCATTATATATGTCCCAAAAACTAGCAATCTGGATCATTCAAAAAGCAGGATCCTCAGAGCATACTAATCAGTTTTGTATTCAGTCAAAATTACTAAAAAATACAAGATCTTGCGAAACAGGATTGTGGTACTAAAATATGAAACTTTTTATGTTTAGGAATAAAACAAACAAAAAAAAAAAACTTTGCTCCCAAAGATTGCCAGCAGATGGCAGCATTGCATAAAGACTGGTACAGTCAGCATGTACTTCATCCTGGAAACAAGTTCCAGAAATGTATTATCAAGACTATCAAGAAATCTGAATTAACATTTATAGTATGATAAGATAAATTACCAATGGATGAA
>NC_050528.1:26990723-27000305 GCF_002922805.2 Oryzias melastigma
GCTTGAGTCACCTTTAAGTTGTTTTTTTTTAATACATATTATTTGACAAATTAGTTATATGTTTGTTTGTTACTGTGACTTTAGTATGTTTTTTAACTGTCCTTTTGAAAAATTGTCCTATTTGATACACTTTTTCAAAATAGATGCTGTCTTTAGAACTAAGAATGAAATACCTTTTAGAATTCATGATCCCTTTCAAACCATGCGCACACTCTATCGATGTACTTGAAGTTTCCCTTCTCTTTACTCCAGAAGAAACAGTCTATTTTAAACTAATCCCGACCCACAGAACACAACAACGCTTCTGGACCGTGCTCTGCCATCTGACCAAAACATGGTGGATTCGATTTTTTTAGTTAGAAGTTTTGCTTCTCCAAGACAAGTTTTGCTTCTCCAAGACAACAATTTTTTGCAGATAATAATATTTACTTCTAGTTTATTTATTTTGGTAAATTTTCTCATATCTAAATGCTTTTTGATTCTTTGCTTTTTTCTTCCATTTGTTACCAGTTAGTCTCAACAGTAATGATCAATGAAATCTTCCTCCCTGCTGTGTCTATATAAATGGATGCTGGTATTGACACTGAATTGATTAATAGTTCCAGAGATTGAGTCTGAAGATATGTTCTCCTCTTTGACCACATGGTGGCAGTGTCCCTCCAAGAACTGTGTGACAGGTCAGACTTATTTTTTATACATAAAACACGTTTTTTTCAATTGTTTTGTGTTCACATGTTTTCCTAATTATGCACTAATCAAACATGAAGAGTAAATAACTCCTTTTTTTAAGGATTTTAGTTGCATCAAAGCTATGTTCACCTAAAGTCGGATAAACCACTTGTGACTGCTCTGATATGCTAAGATGTGAATCCACTTCATTCTCTATGTGGATCTCTGGCAAAAAAAAAAAGTTTATTTGTGTTTATTTGAGATAATGAATCTATCTCTTTGATTTGTATTTTTCAACCAAAGTCTTAGTGTTTTATGGTAATGTGAAGACACTCTCCTCCTGAAATGGTGCTAACCCAAAAAAGTAGTAAAAACTGTTTGTTAGCGTTGATACGCTGTTCAGACAAATGAAGAGCTTTCCCATTCCAAAGTAGAGCAGCAACCAAATTGATTGATTGGTTTATTTCAAGCACAGCACAGATAGTGAAAAATACAGGACAAAACAAAAGTATTTCAAACTCATTACAGAAATAATGAAATGCATTGCTTAAAAAATAGAAAAAAACACTCTTATGTCACATTTGCTTCATTAATTTTTGTGCTTATTAACTTATGTCAAGTGGAGTTCGATTGATTGCTTGAAAAGGAGTGGGAAGAAGTGAACCTATATAATCCCACCCCTTCTTAGTTACATCATTTTACAGTTTCGCATAGTTATGTAATCCGGTTCTGATCAGATCAAATAGAACTTTTTTTTTTTAATTCCTAATACTAAAGTGGAGTACTTGTTGATTATTGATTAATCTAATCAAACATTATTTCAAGATTTCAGAGGGCAAAGGCAGAGAAGACGACAAACTGGTGGAAGTTGAAAAAAGAAGATTGTTGCATGACTTTTAAGGAACAGTTGAAACAGGCTCTGGGTGGTCAGGAGGTACTCCCAGATGACTGGATAACTACAGCTAATGTGATCAGGGAGACAGGTAGGAGTGTACTTGGTGTGTCATCAGGAAAGAGAGTTGATAAGGAGACTTGGTGGTGGAATGAGGAGGTGCAGGAGTGTATACGGAGTAAGAGACTAGCTAAGAAGAAGTGGGACACTGAGAGGACTGAGGAGAGTAGACAGGAGTACAGGGAGATGCAGCGTAAGGTGAAAGTAGAGGTGTCAAAGGCCAAGCAAAGAGCTTATGATGACTTGTACGCTAGGTTGGGTAGTAAGGAGGGAGAGACTGACCTGTACAGACTAGCAAGGCAGAGAGATCGAGATGGGAAGGACATGCAGCAGGTTAGGGTGATCAAGGATAGGAATGGTAATGTGGTGACAGGTGTCAGTGGTGTAATGGAAAGATGGAAAGAATACTTTGAAGAGTTGATGAATGAAGAGAATGAGAGAGAACAAAGAGTAGAAGAGGTGACGGTTGTGGAGCAGGAAGTAAGAAAGATTAGTAAAGGTGAAGTGAGAGGGGCTTTGAAGAGGATGAAGAGTGGAAAGGCTCTTGGTCCTGATGATATACCTGTGGAGGTATGGAAGTGTCTAGGAGAGATGGCAGTGGAGTTTTTGACCGGGTTGTTCAACAGGATCTTAGGTGGTGAGAAGATGCCTGAGGAATGGAGGAGAAGTGTGATGGTGCCCATTTTTAAGAATAAGGGAGATGTGCAGAGTTGTGGTAACTACAGAGGAATAAAGCTGATGAGCCATACAATGAAGGTGTGGGAAAGAGTAGTGGAAGCCAGACTAAGAGCAGAAGTGAACATTTGTGAGCAGCAGTATGGTTTCATGCCAAGAAAGAGCACTACAGATGCAACATTTGCTTTGAGGATGTTGATAGAGAAGTACAGAGAAGGTCAGAGAGAGCTCCACTGTGTCTTTGTAGATCTGGAGAAAGCTTATGACAGAGTGCCCAGAGAGGAACTATGGTATTGTATGAGGAAGTCTGGAGTGACAGAGAAGTATGTCCGAGCAGTGCAGGACATGTATGAGGGCTGTAAGACAGTGGTGAGGTGTGCTGTAGGGGTGACAGAGGAGTTCAAGGTGGAGGTGGGATTACATCAGGGATCAGCTCTGAGCCCCTTCCTGTTTGCAATGGTGATGGACAGACTGACGGATGAGGTTAGACAGGAATCACCATGGACTATGATGTTTGCAGATGATATTGTGATTTGTAGTGAGAGCAGGGAACAGGTGGAGGTGGAGTTAGAGAGGTGGAGGTTTGCCCTGGAAAGGAGAGGAATGAAGGTTAGCCGCAGTAAGACAGAGTACATGTGTGTGAATGAGAGGAACCAGAGTGGAAGAGTGAGGTTACAGGGAGAAGAGATAAAGAAGGTGGAGGAGTTTAAGTATTTAGGGTCAACAGTACAGAGTAATGGAGAGTGTGGAAAAGAAGTGAAGAGGAGAGTGCAAGCAGGTTGGAATGGGTGGAGAAAAGTGTCAGGTGTGATGTGTGACAGAAGAGTTTCAGCACAAATGAAAGGAAAGGTGTACAAGACTGTGGTGAGACCAGCCATGTTGTTTGGACTAGAAACAGTGGGACTGAAGAAAAGACAGGAAGCAGAGCTGGAGGTAGCAGAGATGAAGATGCTGAGGTTCTCTTTGGGAGTGACCAGGATGGATAGGATCAGGAATGAATACATCAGAGGGACAGCACATGTTAGAGGTTTTGGAGATAAAGTCAGAGAGGCCAGACTGAGATGGTTTGGACATGTTCAGAGGAGAGACAGTGAATATATTGGTAGAAGGATGCTGAGTCTAGAGCTGCCAGGAAAGAGGTCTAGAGGAAGACCAAAGAGGAGGTTTATGGATGCAGTGAATGAAGACATGAAGGTGGCTGGTGTTAGAGTGGAGGATGCTGAAGACAGGCTTAGATGGAGGAAACTGATTCGCTGTAGCAACGCCTGAAGGGAAAAGCCGAAAGGAAAAGAAGAAGAAGAAGTGAACAGTTACATCAATCATGCATCATGTAACAGATATATAATACTCATTGATTGTCACCTACAATTTCATATTAATGTAGAAATCAGGCTTTCATTGTGGTGGAAAACTGTTCTGTGGACTTTATAGTCTCTACTCCGTCTGCTGCTGTGTGTTATGAGGAACGTAGATGAGATTTTGGTGTCTTTTTTTTATTGTTCTTACACTATCTGCAACTCTTCAGTCATTTTAAAGCAATGAATGGACTAAATATTATTTTGTACTTTTTGATTTACTTCTATCCAAGTGTTAATTATTTTTTTTAAGTATATTTTCTTCTTTTTAAATCAAATTGGTAGATTAAAGGTAATTTATATTATTTTGTCACACCAACACATTCCTAAGAACATTTTTGAACATACATAAGAGACGGTTCTTTATTTCTTGCCATTAAGTTTCAATGCACTTAGTATTAGTGAGAGCTTTATAGACCACCTCTGATTCTATAAATCTCTGGAAATACTAACTTCAAAATAAGCTTTTATATGACCAAATATGGAATCATTAAATGTTAGTATATGCAGCATCCACAGAGTAAAGCTCTTTCTTCTTCTTCTTGCAGTTGCCTCAGTTGTACATTACTGACTGCTTCAATGAAGTTGAACTTTTATCAGTTTAGTTTTAAGTTTGACAGGGAATTGTCCTGTTTACAGAGTTCCATTTTAAGAGATTTTCCAGAGTTCTAACAAACAGTCAGAAATCGTCCTGAGATCATGCAAAAGCAGGCAGAAAATAAAAAAAACTGAAGGAGATTTTAACATTGAACTTCATAGTTGAGGCTCCTTCAATCTTCATGAGTTTTCTGGTCTGATGGTCTTGGTGGTGCACATCCCTCCATCAGGTTAAGAAAGGTAGAGCACAGAGACACTTACAGAGTCCCACATGATTCATCTCCAGAGTCCACTTTTTTCTTAAGAAATGGCACCTAATAAATTAAGTGATGAATTGAATGAAATGTTACCTAATGGAGGTTTTTTGATATTCACCTTTGAGTTATGGGCAGGACTGTTGGAGTGATGTCACCACACGCTGATATCTCATTAAATCTTTGTTTACTCTCTCCAGATAGCTGACAGCATTTCACACCCCCAAGCTAACATTAGCGTGCAACAAAGATATTGTAGCAATATTGTAGTTATCCATCTGTACAGTTTGATCCAGATTCCAGCTCAGACCAGGAAAACAAAGACATTCATGGATTTTTTTGTATGTACAAATGGATGTATCAGAATGGGCACCCATTTCACTTTTTGTCCCAAATTTAAACTTTTTCAAAATGCACATTTTTTTTTTTAATTTTTCATTACTATATAAATGTAGTAGTTTATCATTTTTGTAGAATTAGATTTTAACTAAAGGGCTTTATGTTTACCAGTTTATAAGTTCATCATTTTCAAGTCTTGATACAGATATTGACAGAAAATAGAAAGGAAAGGGACCGTCAAAAAGCGCTGTTAAATGAAATGAGGTCGAGAAGGTCCGCCAAACTTTTGTGCTGATGCACCTGAATAGAAATAGTTAGGTGCACCGGTGCAACCTGGGAAAATTTTGAGTCTAGCTGTGTGATACCTTTCTTCCTGGGTGTCAAGTCCTGCCGCAATACGAAACCTTTCCAGACGGGGGATCCACGGCGAAAAGCCACTAAAGTCATGAAGTTTTCAGGTGGGTTGATTGAAAATACGGAATACATCATTTTCCGTTCTCTGGGCTCGACGTAGCTCGCGCCCTTAGCGTGTTAGCACGTAGATAGCTTCTCTCGGCTAGCGGCAATGACGGCTGATTTTCAATGGCTTCGTCTTCCGATCTCTGCCTGATATGGGTTTCTAGGCTTCTGACACCATGTACTGTTATGTCTGAGCATGCCGTGACCAACGATTCAGGGGTCTCTTGTTGCTCTTTAACTGGGGCTTTATTTAGACCCAACATTAGCTATGCTACCTCTGAGTCCGTCCTCTTAAAGTGTCCCCCTTCCGGTTGTTCCCCAACAACATCGATTCCTACACAACTTCCCTCACGGCAAAAGTTTGTGTCACAGAAGGACGAAATGTACCTGCAGCTCCCCTGTTTTTGTCCTGCAGCCACATGAATAGATGTGCGGTTCCTAAATCCACAATTTTGTTTATCATCTCACTAAACTCGGCGCTCTGCGTTTTCGTCGTGTTTGACTGGACTGTACCACTATGTCCCCCCCCCCCCGCGCGCTTTTCACATAATGGTACGACCCTATGTTGCGCTCGTCGGCAGTGACGTCATTCTTTGTCATATTGCGCATATGATAAAATATCTCAGGAAGTGAGGTCAAATGTCATAATCAATCAGCTTATGACATCACTTCAGAAAGTCCTTATACGTGAGACAAAAACCTGTCAAAAATATCTTTAATTACTAAAGAATCCCAGAGACCAAGAACTCACCTAGAGACCTCGAGACGCCTGAACTCACCCGAAACATGAATAAAACAGGAAAATCTACAACCTTACCCCCGAAAAACATGAATAAAACCCTTGAAGCTAAACCTTCACGGGCACCTCGCCAAGCCCGGGCAGTGCCGAGTGCCCACTGGGCCCTCCCTCCTACCCGCCCCAGGGTGGGGGAAAGACGCAGACCCTCTGCCCCCGGCGCGACTGTCAACTGGGGTGCACTGTCCTCAGTGCGCTCCGACCGTGTTGCGGCGCCCCGGGCGGAGACCGGCCCACGTACAACGGACAGCAAGGACTCTGCGGCGACCCACCCGACCCGTCGTGATACACGGACCGAGGAGACGCACGCGAGTCAGAGGGTCCCGAACGAAACCCCATGGCGCAATAAAAGTGAGAGGCAGCATGCGCCAGCTGATGTGGGATCCCGGTCCGTCCTCAGCTCCCAGGCGCACCACCGGCCCGTCTCACCTGCCCCGTCAGGGAGCGCGTGCAATGGGATTCGAAAGAAGACCCTGAGAGAAGAACGGGACCGTCTCTTGGAGCAACTGAATGGAGCAAATGTGTATCTATCCCTACTTAAACGGGAAAGAATTGCAACTGAGGAGAGCTGTGTCGTGCACTGGAAGTTGCTGCAAGACATGGAACTAAAACTGAAAGAAGAACGTCAACTCAGGCAAGAACGTGAAATGGAACTTAAACGATGTAGACAGTTGGTGAAGGCAAAAGCCAAAATAGTTGAAGAGGGTCTGGAGGAACAAACCAACTTGAACAACAAGATGAACGTAAAACTACGATTAAAGGCCAGATGGGCGAGCAAACTTCAGTCTCAGGTGGCAGAGCTTTCTGAGCAAGTGACAACACTGCAAGCATCTGTCCAACCTGTGGAGTCTACCGACCAAACCGAGGATTTGCTTGTCCCAGAATATGAGAACACCATGGAAGAGCCATCCGTGGAAATTAAAGTTTCAGAGTCAAAGTTAGATTCTGAACAACAAGCGGTTCCAGAGCCTTCCAAAAAGCGCAAGAGGCGTAAGAGGAATAAGAAAACAGAGGAAATCCCTTCCCCAGAGGAACAGGAAACCTGCGAGCCAGTCAGCTCACCTTTGGCTGACCAAGAAGTTCAAGATAACATCAGTCTTGATCACCAAAAATCAGAGGAAACTGACTCACCAACAGTGGAGTCTGTTCCTGAAGAGGCCGCCATGGAGGAATCAGTGGAAATTAAAGTTTCAGAACCAGAGTTAGATTCTGAACAACCAGTGGTTCCAGAGCCTTCCAAAAAACGCAAGAGGCGTAAAAGGAATAAGAAAACAGAGAAAATCCCTTCCCCAGTGGAAGAGGAAACCTGCGAGCCAGTCAGCTCACCTTTGGCTGACCAAGAAATTCAAGATAACATCAGTCTTGATCACCAAAAAACAGTGGAAACTGACTCACCAGCAGTGGAGTCTGTTCCTGAAGAAACTGTCATGGAGTATAAGGACAATGTTGTTGAGGAAGAATCAGTTCAAGTTCAAGTTTCAGACCCAGTGTTTGTTTCTGAACCTGAAATAAAAGATTCACTCCCAAAATCTTTGGAAAATGTCAGTGAGGAATCATCAGCCCAAGTTCAAGTTTCAGACCCAGTGTTTGTTTCTGAACAAGAGCAACCACTGACTGCAGAACCTTCCAGGAAATGCAAGATTCCTACAGAGATGGAGACAACAGAATATCATCCCAACAAAAAACAGAGGATCTGTGAACCAGTCACAAAGGTCAAAACTCGTTTGGTCAAAACTCGTTTGGCCAAACGAAGAGATGCCATCAACGCAAGACATGAGCAGAAGAAGACAGATCAAACTAACTCAGGACTGCCATGGACCTTTTTTGATGTGACTGAACATGAAATAAAAGATTCACTCCCACAATGTTTGGAGGACATCTCTGAGGAGGTTCCAGCCCAGACAGACACTTCAGAGCCAGAGACGGTTTCTGAACAGGTCCCTCCCCAAGAAGAAGACCTTAAAGAACCTGAACCTTCTGATGTGGAAAATCAGGATGTGGATTATTTGGAAACTTCAGACTGTTTTAGTCAACCAGAGCCACCCAAGGAACCAAAAGTCTCCCTGTGGCGAAGATTCAAAAAGGCTCTGACCCCAGCAAGATGGCGCAAGTACAAGAGTGACACTTGTGTGGTCATCCCAGTTTAAAAATCTACAGAGCCTGCTGAGGAAGCTGAAAATGTGCTCCAAAGTACATCTGTGGATGATCAAGACTGTGACTCCTCGCTCATCTCTGCTTCTTCTGGTTCTGGATTGACTGAAGACGAAACGTCTGAAGAACAAGACGAGGAAATCTCCGACGACGAACAAAAAGCGTCTGAGGACATAAAAGAAATAGTTGACGAGGAGATGACATCTGAAGAAGAAACTTCAGATGACGAAGATGAAACGTCAGATGATGAGGGAGAAACATCAGATGATGAAGACGACGAGTCTGCCGATGAATCTGAGAATACCGATGGAAAGAAAATTTCCCTGTGGAGGAGATTTAAAAAAGCACTCACACCAGCAAGCAAACGGCGGCACAAATAGAGACAGAAGATCTCTACTTTAGCTGGAACAAAGACTGGTGTTATTATTATTATTATTATTTTCATCATGTATCAATGTTGTATTTTGTTTAAAAAATGCCGGGAAAAAAAAAATATATTTTTTTTTTTAGTTTTCCTTGGTTATTTATTTTTTTATTGTATGTAATTTTTTTGATTGATAAAACTGCAAAGATAATTCCAGCAGATTCTGAAGCAGAAAAGCGGTGCGACCAACTGACTGAGGAACCCTCCAGGAAACTAAGGTTTCCTGAAGGGTTCCTGGAAGGCTCACACCACTTTTCTGCTTCAAAATCTGCTGGAATTACATTGAATTATGTTGATTGTGTTAACATTTGATAAGTTACAGTAAGTAGCGTCACCGGCGACGCTTGAGATGTTAAAGGGTTAATGTGTTTGGGTTTTAAAGCACTCACACCAGCAAGCAAACGGCAGCACAAATAGAGACAGAAGATCTCTACTTTAGCTGGAACAAAGACTGGTGTTATCATTATTATTAATTTCATAATTTATCAATGTTGTATTTTGTTTAAAAAATGCCGGAAAAAAACAAATCTTTTTTTGAATTTTCCTTGGTTATTTATTTATTTATTGTATGTAATTTTTTTGATTGACAAAACTGCAAAGATAATTCCAGCAGATTCTGAAGCAGAAAAGCGGTGCGACCAACTGACTGAGGAACCCTCCAGGAAACGAAGGTTTCCTGAAGGGTTCCTGGAAGGCTCACACCACTTATCTGCTTCAAAATCTGCTGGAATCACATTGAATTATGATGATTGTGTTAACAGTTGATAAGTTACAGTATGTAGCGTCACCGGCGACGCTTGAGATGTTAAAGGTTTAATGTGTTTGGGTTTTCTAGTGCCCAGGTTCCCTTATTAGTGATATTTTTAAATAATTTTTAAATATTATGTTAAATATATATATAGAGATATGTA
>NC_050528.1:27001682-27006931 GCF_002922805.2 Oryzias melastigma
GTAAAGTAACTTCAACAATCAAGTGAAAATAGAGCAGCTTTTGAATTGGAGCCTCAGTTTTCTGTTCTTAGTTAACAGGAGTGGAATCTGGTGTGTTCCTCTGCTGCTGTAGCCCGTCTGCCTCAAGGTTGGACATTTCAGAGATGCTCTTCTGCAGACCTCAGGTGTAACCGGTGGTTATTAGAGTTACTGTTGCTGTTCTATCAGCTGTAGAAGTTTGCAGATTCGAGGCTGGGGAGGGCGTGTAAGGGCGGGCAGCGAGGGCGGCGATTGTGCTTGTAGGCAGGTAGCGAGAGCGGCGAGGGGGCGTACGGCGTGTGGAGCGGGGCGGGTAGCGACTGCGGGCCATACAACGCCGCTCACGGTTTTAATTTAATTAATTTTTTGTTCTTTTCCCCCTTTTGTCCTCAGCAGTCTTACACTGCTGGGTTTTGTTATTTTAGTTTGTAGTTGGACCTTGGTAGTCTTAGTTTGGGGGTTTTATTATTTTTTTTCTCTTTAGGTATTTTTGGTCAGGCAGCCTTTAGCAGGGAGCTGCTGACTCTGACGATCAACATGGCTGGGTCAGCAGTCTCCCTGGCTTATTTTATGTTTGACCAAGGAGCCACCATGGAGAGATAAAAGAGCCACATGTGGATCCGGAGCCGCAGGTTGCAGAGCCATGTTCTAGAGTTACTGAGAACATAGTTAATGGAGTCTGACTCAACTGTCCTGCTCAATGAGCCTTAGAGTTTTATTCTCCTTATATTTGACATGATTTCAAAAATAGACCACTTTTTGGTGGTATGTCTTATAATTTGATGCATCCTAGCCTACAGTGCAAAACATATGATATTTATTTTCACCTCTATGACCCATTGGGAGACTTAACACTTGCAGATACTTTAATCCCAGAGGCTACAGTGACTGAGGAAAAGCTTCAAAAGAGCATAAACCGTTTTAAAAGTGTATCATTACCAGCCCATATTTGTCTTCTTATCAATACTGAGACACAGATTCAGACTCCTCTTGCTGCTCAACAGACTTGCAGACAAACAATATAGCTGCGTTATCCCTGCAAGACGCTCGGAAATCTTTACTAATCTTTTTCAATTATCCCTGGAGCGAACAACAGCCCCAGGCAGAACAGCAACCTCTTCAGTGCCCTTAAATATTAGCCTGACTCTGTCTGGAGCCCCCAGATTAATGCCTCAATCAATTACAGCCTATGAGCACGTAACACCTCCGCCCCCCCTTATCCCATCCAGCCCCCTCCTACTTGTGAGGATTAGAGCATTTACTTTGTCACTGCCATCTTGCTGGGGAAAGGAAGTGGGAGGGGTGTTTTTGTCTCATTAGAGGTATTATTTCTTTTAAGAATGAAGCGGGAGAGTAGAGAGCTTGAGGAACCCCTTTTTCCCCACTCTGACTTGTATCTAGTTTAAATCTCAGCTGGTTTCTTCCGTCTGGGTTTTCTTTTTGTCACATTCTCCAGCTTCTTTCCAAAGTCCAGAACTTTGTATTTGTTCCTTGATTGTCTCAATGATCTCTTCATGGTTCTTGTGATGGAATACAGACCTGCTCAAATAAAACCTCCAGTTTCTTGTAAATGTACAAATGTTAAGATAACTCATCAGCAAAAACTAATCTAAATAACTAATTGAAAGACTGAACTGTTGAGACTCCTGTTCTGGTTACGCACAGACTGCACACCCTTCAGTTGTGGGCCAAGGATGAGTGAGAAGTTTGGGATCTGTCCCCGACTGCTACACAATCCTGCAAATCCTCGTGACTCGCCACCATGGAGCTTTTTGACCACCTTGGTGATGAACCGTCCCACTTTCCGATCTGCAGGTTCTGCTTCGTCTGCTAAAGATGTGGGGATTCAAGAGATCCTCATTATCTTCAAGCCACCCTTCACTCAAGGTTGACAGCTGGTTTAAATTATCTCATACTGCCAGCATTTACACACACTCGCTCAGATTGGATGTTGGACTTTGAATCCCTTGTGTCACAAGTTCAGTTCATACATTTTATGGACAGAATCTATGGACCATTAGGGGCTGCAGAGAATCTGGATAGGGGGCAAATGATTTGTTCTCTGCTTTTGCAGTTGATGTTGTTCTGTTGACTTCATCAGCTTCAAGTCAGAGACCGTGATTCTCGACCTCTCTGGGGAGAGTTCCTGTCCCAAGTGGAGGAGTTTGGTGTCTTATGTTCTTGTTTAGGAGTGGGGGAAGGATGGATTGACAGTCAGATAGATGCAGTTGTATTCTGTACTTATTGCAGTGAAGATAGTCGTGACTACTCATCTGTGAACGTGAGCTTTTGGGACTGAGCATCTCTGCTTAGACTGTTGCCCTCCAACCTGGCTCTGGATAAACAGAAGTGGACGGACGGATGGATGGATAGAAATTAAGAGTAACTGTATTTTGTTACACTGACAACATAAAGGGATTGTATTGAGAATACATACATGGATTGAAGCTATGGATTCCATTCTGATAGATTTTAATTAATCAATATGCTATACCCCCTATCAATTAGAAAAAGCCAGAAGTCAATATCCAGATGGTCAGGATACTCCAACGCACAGAAACAGACTTGCACTGACAGATCTTTGGATTTAAAGAATCAATGAATTTTATTCTTGTCACACACTTAGGTGAAACAGTACACAATATATGTTTCTCGTCTTCTTTATTAGGCAGTCACGTCTTGCACGTATGGAGCCTGGACACTTGACCTCAGCCTGCTCCACTGAGTTAAAACATCATTGGTCTCCAGGATTTAAGCTCACAAGCTTTTAAAATGTAGATAGTGTCTCCTATTTTGAAATGGGGTTCAGCAGAAGCGAAAAGCAATTTTCTAACTTAAGACTATTTAACAATCAGGCCATCTGCAAATTAGCTCGTGGGAATCCATAAAAAATGTCAATAGTCATTTTTCTGTCTGCTGAAAACACTTTTCAAACAGCTCTCCATTCAATAATACATATTTTAAGCAACAAAGGGCCACAGACTTTTCACAATAAATAAGATAGCTAAATAAATTATATCTGGCTGCACAAAATATTTTTTTTTCTTGAAAAATGCAAAGCAGTTCTTTAAGACCAGTGAAACCACGGTGACAGGAACACCTCTGTGACCTTCAGTGATGACATGAGTTGGGTTACAAAGTTACAGTATTTTTCATGTATACTATTTATTAAAAGTAGTTTATATTTCTTAACATCATGTTGTGTTAATTAACTCGACTGTGGAGTTTGCTTTCTT
Source organism: Oryzias melastigma (assembly GCF_002922805.2). NCBI lineage: Eukaryota > Metazoa > Chordata > Actinopteri > Beloniformes > Adrianichthyidae > Oryzias > Oryzias melastigma. The sequence continues at coordinate 27,004,937 of NC_050528.1, forward strand.
CGTAATTAGCACGGTTAAACCAAACCCTGGATGGCCAATAGTAAGACTGACATGAGCCAACATCTCCATAATGATAAAAATGATCAATAATACCATTAATATTGAGTCTATCTATCTCAGCACGAACAGAACTGCTCACATGGGAGACGGTTCACCACTACTGCAGTACCACCTTTGAACCACTAGTGGACAGTATTTAGTAAACATTTGACAATCTGTTTTAACTAATCTCATTCCAAACTTTTCCATTTATTGAATACAAAGAATAGGAAATTTCAAGAAATAATGCACGTGTTCATGTTGTTAATATAATTTTAATATTTCTAATAATTTTGATTGTTAAATTATGTTTCCCAAATTTATTTTTATTTCTAATATATTGTCTTTTTGGCTGTCATCTTTAAAAATTAAATATGTCTCATCTGGTTAAATGGAGGTTAGTATTATGATTTAAAATGAAAAATAGAAATAATAATAATAAAAAATACTTTTTCTGCAGCACATCAGTTTGATAACTATCTGTAAGCTGTAAAGAAAGGAATCGGGATCTGAGATCTTGGAAAGTATTTTAAACAAGTTTTTAATTGAGTAGAGTAAATCTCCATTAATTTGTCCTTGTCATCCAGATGGATAATCCCCTACAGCCAAAGATTACAGGGATTATTGCTGCCGCATTGTGGGGGGAGATTAGCTCCAGATTTAATTCCACACATTTATCTGTCAACATTCACTTTCGGCCTCCTGCAGTCATGGGGGACAGACGGAGCTGCAGCAGCAGGTAATCAGCGACAGGGAAAACATACATCTATGCAGAACCAAGAGCAACAACTGAGCAAATTGATTCATTTTGGAGTTTTGATACATTTTTTTTTATTTGTGCCATGAAAACAAACGCATTACAAAGAATTCAGGAGGGAACGTAATTTACAATTATTCAGAGTGCGCAAACGAGTGCGTAAAAATCGAAAAATTGCATGTTTTGCTTGTCCAATAAGCAATAATATACTTTTGTTTTTCATATATTGTGTCTCTCTACACATTGGGGGTCCTTTTGCTCTTTTGGCTCCGTCCTCTCCAGTGTTTGGCTGCGTTCAGGACAAATATCACTTCTTTTTGCGCTTTGATCTCCAAGGAAATTGACTCTTCAGCAAAGCTCTTGTTCGCTTGTCATCGTAAAGTGTGGTGCAGGGTGTGCGCGCTCTAACTCACGACCCCTAGCATGCACCGTGACCGGTGCGGCGGGTCCTGGAGCTGTGTGCTGCATGCTGCAGAGCGGAGACCTGCATGGGAACCCGAACACTTGTTGGCTGGCGTGGCTCGGCCATTTCTAAACAGCGGCACGTTCGTCAATGGCACGGCGTGCAGCGCGCAGTCACGGCGCGTTAAAAACCTGCACGGTTCGAATTACCAGCTTGTGGGGGGCGGGGCGGGTGGGTTTGTGTGGATAGAATCAGTTTAAAGAAGAAGAAGAAAAAGGAAAATATAAAAAAAAGGGTCGACCAAACGTGAGTAGGAGGAGCCACAGTTAAAGTCAAGACTGACAGACAGACTGTCATTGGTTCTGATGATGTCAGGTTCAGAGTTTGTTCAGATCTGACCTCATGTTTTTGGACAAAATGTGTGAATAAATGTTTTAATATTTTCAACAAAAAAAATGTGATGAAACTTTTGCCAAATGTCACCTCAAAGTCATCTCAAATAGGTCAATAAATTGAAACTTTTGTGACAATTTGGAACTTAACATTCAGAGGGTTTCCTCTGTGACTTGATTCTATATGATCCTGCAGCACCTGATAAGAAATAGTCATACTTTACAGTTGCAAATCTTACAGTTTATTTACTCAAAAATAACTCTTTTGGTTATAAAATGTCAATGCAAAAGTGAGAAACAACCAAACTGTGAAACGTGATGCAGGTCAGAAGCTCTTAGAGGAAGGATTTTTGGAACTTTTAAGGAAAAAGTGTCAAAATAATCTGCTCCAAATGTCATCTGAC
>NC_050528.1:27007376-27029802 GCF_002922805.2 Oryzias melastigma
CAACAATTTGGAACTAAATATTCCTCTGTGACTGGCTTCATGATGGGAAATCCTCCAGCACTTGCTACATAAGAAATAGCCAGGACTACTTTACAAAAATGGATTGTAAATCTTACAGTTTATTTACTCAATAAAAACTCTTTTGGTTATAAAATATCAATGCAAAAGGGAGAAACAACCAAACTGTGAAACGTGATGCAGGTCAGAAGCTCTTAGAGGAAGGATTTTTGGAACTTTTAAGGAAAAAGTGACAAAATAATCTGCTCCAAATGTCATCTGAAAAAAAGAAGCACAAAGAACCGCAACTTTGGCTTGTATCAGCAGTGCAAGTTTCATTTTCTGGGTAACATTTGCTTAATGTTTTATTTGTAAAAGTCTCATTGCATCTTGTTTATGGGATTTCACTGGGTTTATGAGCTTGTCTGCTCACTTTGTCAGGGGTTCAAATCCAGGGGAAGGTATGTTTGCTGTCAAATAAACGTGTCTGCAAAAATAAATAAATGTGAGAATTGAAAATGTGTTGTAATAAAGCACTGTTTTTAATCATTTTTTTTTCTTTTTCAGGAAAAGTCCAGTAATAAATGAAGCAAAGGAACACGCTGAAAACTTAGTTAAGTATAACCAAAGTTGTTTTTTTGTTTTTTTTTTAATCAGGAAAAAAATAATGAAATGAAACGGGAAAAGACATAAATTGGGTTAAAATATAACCACATTGTTCCAAAAAGTAATCCAAAAATATTTTCCAACATGAATTATCCAAGAATTGGATGAAGAAATAACCTAAATGTTTTAGGAATTATGTTATATATTTCATACATTTAAAAAATATTACATTTCCTTTTTGTCTGACTCAAAGAGTCAGAAATAATCTTGAAAAAATCTGTAGATTTTAACACATTTTTATACCTTAATCCCCCCTTTTGATTCTACTTTTATGACCTTATAAATGCACTCAAGACCAATTTGTGATACTGGCCCCCCAGCAGACAGACGCGCTCACAGCTTCGTCACAACAACACAAACCTCATTTATTACCCACTCTGCTGAAAAAAAGCTGAAGAGACGCAAGTGGCCTTCTTCCCACGATCACGGCCTGCGCTGCAGCTTCCTGCCGCAACAGGCACGGCGCGCGCAGGCGCGACCTGCCCGCCTCAGAACAAAGTGCGCACCGTTTCTGAAAGGACTGAAAGGGATGTGTGCTCTCAGAGCAGCGGGCAGCCTTTTTTCGGTGTACCGAGGTTCCCTCATTTGTCGCCCGAGGTGTCAAGGGGACGCGCGCCTGTGAGCCCACCACTGAGCCATTATTTGTCAACCTGCTCTCCCAGTAAAATCCGCTCTGTCCGGTACAAGTGGCGCATCCAGGATGCGCTGGTGCACGCATTTACGGGGCAAATACTGCCGGATGAGTGATGAGCTGTGCTGTTTCTCAACTCCGTGTGCGCACTGGCAGCTCAGAACACGTGCTTTTTATTCTTTGATTGATTTTATAAGACGACACGCTCTCATATTTCATCATATTTAACGCGTGGGAGGTTAAACTTACCTTTATATCAATGGTAACACTTTATTATTATTATTATTATTATTATTATTATTATTATTATTATTATTATTATTATTATTCTAAGATAACTGATAGATTTTTGCGCAACAACTTTGACAATATTTTGCAAATTAATAAAATAGTACAAATTAATTCTATAGTTAATGCAGGCGTTAAAAACCATTATGACATCCTGTGATATTTTTTGGAAATGCTACTTTTCGTTCATGTCTTGATGCAACTTCATTAAATAGCAACAGGGACGTTTTTACGCACATTTGCAGTTTTGCTGCTGGACTGTCGTTGCCTTGGCGCGCTGTCACCGGTTAAGTTGATTTACTCACCAAAAAGAGACTGGTTTGAAAGTGAGACATTGGGTCAGAGAAAAAAAAACACAATTGAGCTAATTCTGATTAAAGGGAGAATATGAAACTAATTGCAGTAATAGTTAAATGAATTAAATTAACAAATTTTGCAGCATAGGTTTATTTCTGTTAATTCCTAGTAAGAAACGAGGCGAATGTTCCACTATCAAATGAATATAAATAATAATAAACAAAATTAACATTTAAATTTATTAACAGAAAAAGTAATTTAAAAAATCATTATTCTTCTGTGTTTGAATTTATGGAGTTGTCGGTGCATTTACGCATTTTTGCATTTTACGCGTTTGCGCTTTTACGCATGGATCATTTTGTTTCCTGGTTCATTAATTAACAAAAAAATATTTATTTTTAAAACAATTGCTCAGTTTTATCATTATTGTCGTTATGATTTTCTAACCTGTTGAAACCTGCAGGGTTTTAAGGTCCTGCAGCTGTTTGCTGTAAGTTGTTTTTGGCGGACCGGTTCTGGACGGTGGTTTGGTTCCGGAGATCCCGTCCTCTCAGGGATGGGATCTACGGTGCGCGGTGTTTTCTGGGCGGGATTGGTGTCCCTGATGGCCGCAGCTGTCAGCGCTCAGTTGAGATGTCCTGACTGGGGCAGGGGGCGTGGCTGTCTGCCGATTATCCTGAGGTGCAACTGGCGGACCGAGATGTGATTGGCTGGCCATGTGAGCAAACGGCACGCGACGACGGATGTCGCTTTAAAGAACCCTCGCGTGCCCTCTCTTCATCTAGAAGTTTGAGCTCGGAGCTCAGTGGACTGAAGCGCAGAAGAAGCGTCAACGGGAGCAGCGCGGACAGATATGGACTCAGTTCTGGACCCTTTCTCTGGTCTGGACTCCCTCTCATCCCCTCCTTACTTTGACGAGGACGAATTCTTCACCGACTCGTCCAGGGACGGACACTTGGACACCGACGACTTTCTGGATGAAGACGTGGACTTCCTCAGCGCGCACCTCCAGGACTATTACAAGGACGGAGCGGCTCATCATGATGGAGACTATGACGTGGGCAACCTGTCCTTCTCCTCCTCTTCATCCACATTCTCCTACGGCTGCGCTGACAACACCTCCGAGCTGTCCCCTCACGCGGGCCACCGCGGGGGCCCTTTGCTGCGTCGGAGGCGGCGGATGAGGTCCGAGATGGAGATGCAGCAACTGAGGCAGGCGGCGAACGTGCGCGAGCGCCGGCGGATGCAGTCCATCAACGACGCGTTTGAGGGTCTGCGCTCCCACATCCCCACGCTGCCCTACGAGAAGAGGCTGTCCAAGGTGGACACGCTGCGCCTCGCGATCGGGTACATAAACTTCCTGGCCGAGCTCGTGCAATCCGACCTGCCCATCAGGAACTCCAGCAGTGACGCGCACGCGCAACCCAAAAAAGTGATCATCTGCCACAGAGGAACAAGTAAGTCGATCAATCTGTTAAACTTTGAACCAAAAAACAGCAGATTTATTAACTCAACTCCTTCTGCAGGGTCTCCTTCTCCCAGCGACCCCGACTACGGACTCCCTCCACTAGCGGGACACTCTCTGTCCTGGTCCGATGAAAAGCAGCTGCGAGAGCAGAACATCATCCGAACCGCCAAAGTCTGGACCCCCGAGGACCCGCGGAAGCTGCAGCACAGAGTGGGCCTCGCAGACATCGAGAACGAACCTCCCTATGGCCTGGTGGCTTGAACTCGTCCCACTCCGCGAGTGGTTCCGCTCAGCGTAAAAGTCATGACGTCATGGGGCATTCACTCCTGTACAAAAGTTTTTATCATGTTGATAATTTTATTTTTGTAATTAAAGCAGCAGGCAATCGTGTATTTATTTCCCACGGGTTATAATATATAGATTATTTTCTTAATTTAATTGTCACAAAAGAAAATCTATTTTTGTTATTTTGCTGTATCTGCAAATAAAATATACAAAAAGAAGAAATGACCTTTTTTATTTTTGTTGGAAACTCATTAAACTTACATTTTTTTCCATATGAATATAGTTTTTGCACTAATTTATACTTTTTATTTTGTGGGTGAAAACCCCCCTGGCGCGCATATTGGGGGTGAGGGGGGTTGTCATTTCTGCTTTTTTCAAAACCAAGCCTTTGTCTATAAACTATTGCAGCAGATGTAATCACACGCACGTACGCGCGCGCGCTCACTCCTCGCGCTGCTGAATGGGTCAGCTCCTGCTGGATGTCCAGCTGAGCTGGAAAGCCCAGCAGTTAACAAGCGAAGAGCCGAGTGTTTATGCGACATAAATATGCAAAAGAGATGCTAATGAGAAGGTCCTGCGCACACACACATACACGCGCGCACGCACTGCAGCTGAAGGTGTGTGATGCGCGCGTGCGGGCGGCTGGGACGCTGTTGAATGCCAGGTGCTGCAGCCGCAGATTTTCCCGCGGTAGTGGCGGCTTGCGTGCGCTGCGGCCGCCCCCCTCTGTATATGAGCGGCGCCGGTCCGCAGCGCACGCACAAGGCTGATGGGTCTGCGGGCCGAGCGTGCCTGAAAGTCATCCAGGTGAGTGAGCGCTGTTTCTTTTTTCCCACAGATGCGCATCTTGAGAGGCCAAACTCCTCCTCCTCCTCCTGTCTGTCTGTGCGTCTGTCCCGTTCTGATTACCAGCGCGACCGGAGCATGTAATCCTATTACAGCCATTAGAAAGTCAAATGCTAGTAACTGAATGTGTCTGCCTCTGCTGCGCCGCGGTGACGTGGGAAGTTAAAAAAGTGGTGGATGCTCGCACCTTCACGCTCTTTGTGCCGCGGCAGCTTTTAGTGCGCTGAGGGCCAAGCCCCATACGAGCCCCTCTGTCCGCTCGCAGCCAAGCGGAAGCGACGGGCTGAAATACGCACGGCTATCTTGTCACTCCGGCGACGGGTTTGGCAAGTCTTTAAAGGAATGGAGCTTTTTACAGTGTGACAGGTTTTATTTCTCGCGGCCCTGCGCATTATGATCCACGCCAAGCGGTAATTTGCTTGAGAAAAGCTCTGAGCTGAAAAGGCTTCTGGCTTGTGCGTCGCGCAGGCAGGCAGCGCTGAAAGGGAGTTTCTGGAAGTTCATAGAAGTTTTAGTGCAGCATAATTTCTTCATTTGACAGGATAGCAACAAAGGTTAAATGTTGACGCGCTCTGCGCAGGTGTTTTGTCATTCCTCTTTTCAGACTAGCAGTTTTGAGCTGTAAAATTTTTAATAATCTTAAAAAATTGGAGACAAGTTGTCAATACTTTCTAGACTGAAACATTTTTTTTCAAAGTTGTTTTAAGTTGTCACACTAATCCGTGCATGCAGAGCGGTGGAAGCGGAACTTTTACGCATCGGCGAATAAATAAAAAAAAGCGGCAAAACTCTAATTTCCATCAAATCTGTGTGTGCAAAGTATATTATAGGATTCATCTGAGAACATTTTGATCTTTTCCATGAAGATTTGCATCCTCCTCAATCCTTTTAATTCTCGAGAAACTCCCAAATCACCTTGAAGCGCAGATAATCTTGCCTCTTTGAATCCTCCAAGTCCGATTCCAGATTTAGAGTTGACCCCCCTTTTTCTTTCCCTGGATTCTTTTAAGACACACGCATGCGTAATGTTCTTCCTTGCGCACATCAGGTGTCTTTGGCACTGGCTGCATGGCGGATGAGACTATCAGGCGGGCGCACGGAGGAGGGATCGTCCCCCTTCCTCGTGCGCCCTCGTGTCAGACGTGACCTTTAAACCTGAATGACATCTTTATGAGCGTTTCTTGTCCCTAGAAGGGATGCGTCTCCGGGGAGGCACCTGGTAGTTCCAACTTTGTCTCTTTTCATGTCCGTGCGCCCGCGTCCCTGCCCAACAGCTGCCTAAAAGCAAGCAGAGAGGCCCTTGTAGTGTCTTCGAGATGGATTTGGCTCCGCGTTGTACGTCTTTAATGTTCCATCAGCCTTTGTCCCAGATACAATATGGTCGCTGTAAAGCATGACGTTTTGCTATAACAAAACACATTTATAATGACGTGACACCGGTGTGAAAGCACAACGCAGCCCAACAAAAACCTAAAGTGTCTCTGCGTTTGTTTTGTGCATCAGCAGCCAATTAAAAGCGAGCTCTTTTAGCTGCGCCTTGATTAGCCAATCTAATTTATGTGTTCTATTTTTTCAAGAAGAAAAAACGAGAGGTGGACTCGGTGCGTTCTCCCTCTTTCTGGGAACGAGTCGTTTTCTTGTCATCACCTGGCGCTTTTCTGCCCGTGCCGAGCGCAACCGCGCGGCTCCCACCATCCACACCAGCTTGTTTACGACGCGGATCACTCATTAACGCGGAGCAACACGTCCTTCACATGCTCGGTTTTGTGTCATATTTTCATCCAGAAGATTAAGCAGATGCTTGATTGTACCAATCCGAGCTGTAGGGCTACTCAAGACTGAAAGAGAGACGAGCACTCGGGCGCGGCTGGTGGAGAGAAAAGCTCTGGGCACATCTTCAGAGGAATAGAACATTTAGGAAGCTATAAACAGACTTCAACCTGCTCCGTTTCAGCCTTTGTGTTGTTTGTGAATAATTAATGTTAATAGGGACAGGTTTGTGTACTTTGAATGCGGGACCACAGGTGCGGGGTGACAGGATGAATAACCAGCCCTGATTTTTGCCAAACCTCGAGGGCTCTTGTCCCGGGTCTCCAAGCTGATGGAAAATATTGTCATGTCTTTGATTCGCAGCATTACTTTCACGGAGAACAAAGCCCGGAGATGAAAAGCTTATGCTGCAGTGAAACGGGCGACGACGGTGGCCGCTTCACGTCGCTGAAAGAAAGAGAAAGGGGGCAATAGTGGTGCGCGCTCCTGGTTTTGTGCGCAAGTGCTCCATCTAACTCAAATAAAGGAGCCTTTCCAACTTTTAAAGGACCACTTTTTGCCTTTAATAAAGGCCGGACGGCTGTAGCCATTAAGCATATGGTGCTAAGGCGCTGATCCTTTGTCCCACAGAAGCCCTTGAGTTACTCGGGTTCTTTCAGGTAAAATCAAATTGCAGAAAATGTCAGCTCATGCGTCAAGCGGCACCAGTGCGCACGGACATTTTTTTTCCAAAAAGGGAGGAGCGCGTGAACAATACAGATAAATGTATATATTTGGTTGGTAAAAAGAATAAAATAAAGTCTCTGTGACAGGTTCAGATCTAAACATCAGTCAAATCAGATTTATTCACCGCATTGGGATTGCAGCCAAATGCGTAATTATCGACATAAACTAGGAGGAAACGTACAAATTCTGAGATTTCACTCCAGCAGCTTTGTTACATTAAATCTATGTTAATTTATGCATCTTCCCACCAAACAAGTCTGTGTTTCTGTCACATGTAAGCGCGTTCGAGGTCTCGTTTCCACCGCTTGCTCCTCCTGCTCCGTGCGCCCCGCATGCGTAAAGGATCCGTCTGGCGATGCGGCGGTGCCTCTGTTGCACAGGGGGGTGGCATGGATCAGGATAACGCAGTAAAACCTCGTGACATCTTGAAGAGAAAGGTGCAAAGAAGATCCTTTCAAAGTAAGAAAGAATGATGGGAGAAGAAACACTACAGCAAATGTCAAATTGAACAAGTTTATCCTCAAGTTTATCCACCTGTTGAGAGCTCTTTGTTATGGACACAAGTGAGCTCCATGACTGCCGTTAGCAGTCAGCTGTCACTGTGTTTGTAGCCTCAAATATTTATGTGTCTGTGCATGTGCATGATGGAGAAAAAAAAACCAGAAAAAGATCCCACACCTCCAATTAACAGTTACATTTAAATATCGTTCGAGTTGTTTTTTTTTATCATTTTATTCCAAAGAAAAGGACACATTTAAGGGATGCAATGACATATGTTTTGATTGATTTGTCTCCATTGTGGCTCTTTGAGGAGCGAAGCTGCTCTGCTCTGACATCCGTGACCCGTGACCTGTCTCAAACGTGCGCACAAGCCCAGAAATGTCATTTTCTAACAAAGAAATGATAGAAAGTTCATGTTTTTTTGTCATCAAAAATATGACGTAAAACCATTTAATTAAGAAACATAAACATGCAAATTTCCTCTGATTGAACACAAAAAATAAAGCGGATTTTTTTTTCCTTTTTTTTTTTTTAGTCAGTGCTCCTCTTCCTCGCGCGTGTGACTGTTTCTGGATTCAAACCTACAACCTGCTGTTTGATTTGCACCAAACTCCACAGCCAAGTTCATTGTTTCTATTGTCAATTCCAAACAGAAAAGAATAAAAATAAGAACATAGCAGCAGTGTTTGCTTATCGTCTCATAAAAAGCCTGAGTTGAAAAACTCAACAAAGAAAAATAACTTTACATTAATTTTATTTAGTTAAACCAGATAAATTACTTTCAATGTATAGAGTCCTTCACAGTCCCACGTTTGACCCAAATATTGAAAGTTTCCAAATGTTTGGTTTTAGATGAATGAACAGCAGAGTGTTGAAATGTTGCTCCTTAACACTAAAATTAAACAGTCATTTTTCTGATGTATTAAGAGTTGTTTGCTTTGGATCTAATTAGAGATCAGAGAACAAACGTAAAAAAAAATCAAATAAAATAAATGTAGCACCAATCTTCACTTGATTATCTGGATTTTCAACATATCTTTACTGCTTTGCATCTCTATTGCACACAGAAAATCCCAAAGTTTGAAATACATTATGCTCAATTATTGCTTTTTGTTGAACTTATTGCTGCCAGAATGTCAAAGTAAACTTAATAATTTTAGCATCTTTGGCATGTATCATCTCAGGAGTGTCTAGTTCCTGTCCCCAACAGCTGTTTATTTGTCAAACGATAACTTGTGATAGTGTAAATTTATTTATTTGTTATCAAAAATAAAGGACAGGAGACGGGGTGATGGGAAAAACAAAAACAGCAAGCCCCCCCTCCACCCCGGTCTATGGATTTGACTCCTCTGTTTTGGGTGTGCATACAAGAATTCAGCTCCATCTTATTTAGGGGTAGTGATTCCTTATTAATGCATAATAAATTGAATAAGAATTTAGCAATGAAAATGGAAAAAAAGACAACTTTGGAAAATTCTTAAGTGCATTTAATATTAGAATCAATCAATTCAGAAAGATTTTCTAAAATAAAAAAAATGAATTGTAATTTTGAAATAATTATTGAATTGGACATTTTGTTCACCCCCTTACTTTTTAAAATAGTGCTTTATTGCGCCGTTTTAAAAAGAGCCCCCTTCACCTCCCCCAGATGCTTCTTAATGGTAATAATGTAAATATTTCTGATTTTAAAAAATCAAAATATAAGAAAGAAACATGTGTTTGTATTTAATTCATAAGGTTCTCGGGTCAGTCTGAGGTTTACACTATGATTTCACTAATGTTTGGGGAAAGTAAACCTTCTTTCTTTTGTTAAAATTAAGACAAGTTGAAACTTTTCTTGATACTCATTGGTTATTGTGGCGTTCTCCCTGCTTCATATATATTTGTCAGCTCTAACGGTGTTCATTTGCACTTTTTGGCTCCATGGATATTGCTGCAACATGTGTCTGCCCAGGCGCGCGCATGCTCTGGCCTGGGTGCCTGCGCAGTGGAGCCATCTGGCCGCCTTCTGCCCCCTGAAAACCCTCCTGGTGAACGGAACACGCCGGGCTGACCTGGAGGACGGGAGATGCGCCTTTGAATGAATCCCCCACAAAGACGTCTCGCTATGCACAATGTCGACGCTGAAAGCGGGGTGGATGTGAGAGGCACGGAGCACAGCTTTTGCATGCCTCATAATAAAATCTTACAGTCTATTCAGGCGGGGCCCCTTTGGAAATGGAAGCGCAGCAGATTTCAGGAGGACCGCGCGCAGAGAGGCGCAGGTAGCTCCGTTGCGCATTCACTTTGGAGAGGCGCGCACGAGGAGACGCTTCACCTCCGTGCTCCGCCCACATGCTGACAATATAACTTTTTAAATCTTTGACAAAAATGTGATCAATTACTCATATGCAAATGCTTTGTCACGGCCGTTTGGACGCGCGTCTCCATCCATCTCCCACATTCTGCGCGGCTGATCCCCGTCGTGCGCGAGCGGACAGTCAACCCGTGAGGACCTGGGGGCCTTTTGTTCACCCAGCCCTCACTTCAGCCTCCGGGGAAGGGGTTTCTATCCCAGCCCAGAGGCTGCGACCCCCGCCCCCTCCCTCTGCATCCGCGTCTCCGTCAGTTGCCAGGCTTCAGAGGTGTAAAAGCATGCATCATTTTTCACCAACCCTCCGTTCGGATTTCCACAAAAGCTTTCTAACCATGGAACAGCCTCTCCGCTTGTTCGCTGGCTTGAACTTCACTGACGTCCGACTGCTGCCTTTTCGCCGCCTGAACGCCACGCAGCGGGGATGGATTTGCAAGACAAATGCAGCTGTGTGTGCGAGAGAAAGTCAAGTGGCACAAAAAGGCCACTTCAGTCTGAGACTTTGTATTATGCACACGTCAAATCAATCAAAAACAAAGGCCCACATGCAGAAAATACTTTTATGAGTTTATGGTGCTGAAAAGAAGGAACATTTCTATGCAGACAAAGATTTTGTGGAAAAACCAACTGTTAGAAACATCTTTTACAAGTTTTTATATAAGAGAAAACAGATTTCGTCACAGAAAAATAATGCGGTTCCTATGAAATCCTAAACGGAAAACCTTAAAAGTTAGGGGTGTAACAATTTATTTGAACAATGATTCACATCATAAGTTGTGGTAGCTGATCCGATTCATAGATATTGGTTCATTTCAAAGGATTCAGTCCACATCTTTTGCCAAAAATCCAACAGCGTGACTCACTGATAAATAGTGCAGGTGAAGTTTTCCAGAGTCTTTCTATTTCTTGTGAGAAAATCAAATGTAAATTAAATATGTGAACAAACAAACAAGCAAACAAGAATTAATGTAAAATCCATTCACATTTTACTTTCATAAAGATGTTGTTTTTCCACATCAAAATAATCCAAACATTATTAGAACATTGTTCCACACTATATGATCCCGTCTTTGCGAAATCCAAAGTGTTTCTGTGTGTATCTTTCTCTCTCATACAATTCGATACAGATCTGAATGCATGGTCCACAAATCGATACTTAAAGGATTTAATTAACTTTTTGGCAATACGATAAAGTCCAATTCTTTTACTAAAATCTAGATTTTTCTCTTACTGCATTGGAAGCTATGCATGGAATTTTACAGAGACATTTATTCAGGTACTGACTTGGAAGAAGCAAGCTAATGATTGGACGTCTTTTTGTTAGCTTCACATTTACATAAAAAGACAAAGTTGGTAAAAAACAAAAAAAAAAAAGAAAACAGAAAGAAACTGCAGATTGCCAGAAATCGATTATTTACTTATTGATTGATTTTATACCTTTGAACATAATCTTGTTCATGTCTGTGGTTTTCAAACGATACCGCAGTTGTTAAATACATTTTTGATACGTATCAATTTTGGACATTCCTAACGATACTGCTGTTACTCCCTTCACTGCCCGATCATTTTTTCTAAACGTATCTAATATATTTTACATCCCTAGTTTCAGCACATTCGACTGGTTGATCTTTTTCTGCTGCATCATGTGTGTGAATCCAAACGGTATTTTCAAGATTGATAAAATCTATTAAAATGTCAAGACAACCAGAATCAACCAAACAGCTTTACTGCTGATCAAGAAGTTTGTGCTCAGCAAATACATAATATAATGTAATATAATATAATATAATATAATATAATATAATATAATATAATATAATATAATCTAATATAATATAATATAATATAATCTAATATAATATAATATAATATAATATTATATAATATAATATAATATAATATTATATAATATAATATAAAGACTGCCTAAAAAGACCTGTGTGCTGGGGCGACCCATGACGGGACAAGGTAAACAGCAACAATATTATATAATTTAATCTAAAAGTAGATAATATATTATAAAAGTGTTTTTTTTTCTTTCAAATATATCCTTTTTAGTTTTGTTTAGCTCAAGTTATTTTAGTAGCTCTGCTGCTTCATATTTTCACATATACACTGTACAGTTAATGTATTTATGTAAACTACTTCAGTGGAGTCAGATTCTGTTAGAATGCAATGAAAGGAACAATAAAGCGAACACAGTTGAATGTAATGTTTCTTCCTTTATGACGTTTCTGATATAAAGAAAGGGACTATTAATTGGTTAAAAAATACGTGTTCATTTATTTTTTTGAAAACAAGATAGACAATAATTAAAAAAAATATTGTTTTCCCTTCCTTTTACTATTTGAATGAAGAGAACGAGTCTGGATCTCGTCCTCGATCATGTGATTGTTTTCTCTGGCCGCTCCAGCTTCTCCTTACATGCTTCACGGGTTAGTTAGTTTGTCTTTACTGTGAGTGTTTGGCCCTGCAACAGACTGGTGACCTGCTCTGGGTGAACCCCTCCTTCCCACAAGTGAAGTTGGGTCGGCTCGAGCAACCCTGTGACCCCGAAGGGATTCAGAAGACAGACTTCCATAATGCTAATTTTATAAATACAAAACTACAGTTTAAGTTGAAGGTAATTGTTGTGTTTATAATGGATAATGGGGTTCTATGGGGGTTTCAGGAGCTTAAAGAGCAACATCAGGCAAGCAATTAGGTCATAGTTGAATATTCTGCTCTTAAAATGATCATTTTGTCCCATATCTCACACTTTTTATATATTTTTATCAAGGTAATCTCCAGCTTTGTGACAACCTGGATTTTGGTTTTATCACATATAACTTTTTTTTTTAAATTTCTCACTTCATTAAAATTGTTTTGACTATGCAATATTTCAGCTTAGTCCACATGTGCCATTTAAAATGCTTAGGATTCTTTGAGATAATAGAGTCTTCATCTTTTGATCCAGGTCAGAGCAACCACTGTGTAGGTGTTACTTTAAGTCACCTGAAGCTCTTCTGTTCTCTATATTTTGTGTTTTCATGTGGATTTCTTGCTATTTTTGAGTTTAGTCAACCATAATACCAAATTTATTTAAGTATTATTATGTTTCCAAAATGGAAACAAAAAAAATTCCCCCTTTTTATCTACAATATCGCTATGCCAAAATAACGACTATAATTAAGTTTGAAACGCTGAAATATGAGGGTAAAAAATTCAATTCTAGAAAGATATTTAGATGTAAAATAACAAATGAGATCAATGTTGACAGTTTAGCATCAAAGTGGAACAGAAACCAAGACTAACAAAGCTGATTGTCATTGTGGGATGAACATCTCTGAGACATTTTTTCTCCTCTTTCTCGCAGCTGAAGCCCAGCTGCAGCTTGAAGTCAGCCGTCTGACGAGCCAGTGAGCAGCGCTGACTGGGACTGCTTCCAGTCTGCGAACAAGCCTGGTCCAAGAAGGAGCTGCCAAGCTTTGCAGGAAGCCTTTCACAGGCCGCCACTGCCATTTATCTACTTTCCAATGAATCCGTAGATTTTTCACGGGGGCTACGCCACTACACTGTGAGCGTTGTTCTTGCAGTGGGACACCCTCCGGAGCGTATTTCACAGGCTGTACACCAAACCCAGCATCAAAGTCAGCATCCAGTAACACTTGTTTGTGTGTGAAAGCAGCCTGAAGAACACCAAACACTTCCTCGGATCTCAGCTGAATCCTCATCGTGTGGTCCATCAACGTTTTTCAGCCTTTGACGCCTTTGTCCTGACACTTCCTTGGCTCTTCTTGACTTTTTTTATTCCGCTTGCAGTCAAGTGTCATTACTGCACTCAGGAAATCACAACACATCAAAAGAGGGTCGGACTTAAAGTTTTAATTAGCAAGACCACAGAAAGACAGGTAGTTGTTTCAAATTTCTAAAACTCTTTGGGGTTTCAATAGAGGTCATGTGATCAAAGTGTTTCAAAAGAATGCAATCAAGGAAGAAAAAAAGTCCATGTGAGACCGGATCATTGTGGTGAAGAACTCTTCAAACACTGATACGGTTTTCCCCAAAAGCCTGAAGGAGTTCTCCAAAGAGCTGGCAGAAGGTTCCCTTGTCCCGCACAACTCAGAGCCAACTTCTTTGGAAAAGGGCCCTCTGGGATCAGAGTTCCTGCGTGACATAACAGCGTTACCGAAGGATCATGTTGAGCGTTGAGCTGCTGCTGTCCAATAAATGTCATGTAATGGAGCAGTTATTGGATTGCTGGTTGTAGGTAGTGCGGTCAGCAGGGAGAGTGGGCTGCTTGTGGTGCTAATAAAGCAGTCATATCCACACTCACTGACTAGTCTAATTGACAGACTCATGAGGGGAGAACTGCTAATTGATTACAGGCTTGTCCTGTTCCAACTCCCCAGGGGAGTGCTGGGTAATGGACTTCAAGGTCTTGTTCTTGAGTTTATCTTGTTGACAAGTTTTGGCTGAATGTTTCCTTAAGTTCTTACAAAAAACAAAATAAGGCAGATCTTATGAGATTTTTTCAGGAGTTTTTTTTTTTAGTAATCCCAACATGTTTTATTTTAAAATCTAGTTGAATTTAATTAACCAGCAAAATCTCTCTAAATTGGTCACCACAATGCTTGTTGAAAAGCTAAAAGTTGTTTAGGTTACTGTTACTACTTAGAAATTAACATTAAAGACAAGAAAGTTTAAAGATCCATTCAATCAAAATTATGTTTTTAACATTTTTATGTAGCATAATGGAAAATATAGTCAAATAATTAAAGATTAAAACAGTGTTTCTGAGTATTTCTTTTTTCAAATCATGTTGGATTAGGAACAGATGAAAATACACTGTTTGAAAAAAGCTCTGGTTGTGATGCAGCCTCCTCACCCCTCATGTACTTTACCTGTAGCTCCAATACTGCCTGTTTTTTTGTTTTCTTTTTTCGCAACGCAAATGTTAGCTTGGGGCTATTAGCTAGCACAGGAGCGCGCTAACAGAACTCTCAGCAGGTTGTTTGGGTATGTTTAAGATTTTAATGGAACCAAATGAGTGTTTATATTTGAGAGTATGCGTGTGCAAAGTCATATGTGTGTTTATGGGTATCTGAACTGAATGTGTGTTCATTAGAGAGGGAACAGGACTACAGTAGATAGTGGGGCCACTGGGTGTAACAAAATTGGACATTGGGGTGAGAACTTATAAAGCTTTTACTTCTTCTAACTGCCTATTTATTGTACAATTGGAAAAAAATGTTGTGCAAAGTTCAGTTTCTGACATCCCACAGAGGTTAAGATGGTATTCTAAAGCAATAAACAGCTTTCTCCAAGTATTTGTGGTGCTTTAGTATCTATCACTGACTTGCACATTGTGTTGGCTAAAACACTCAGTCAAGTGAGGAAAAGACAACCTTCGATTTGTGTTTAATCCTATACAACCATGTCTATCATATTTGAATCTCATTAACATGATCCAAACTTTCCTTAAAAACCCACTAAATATATATCTTGGTCCATATTTTCTGCTCTGTAGTTCCTCATCATCCCACTAGGGGCGGTACAGGGACTCATTTCAAAATGGCTGCTTCCATGAAATCTCAAAAACACTTTTAACCAGGAAAAGTTTTGCTAAATTTCTAAATTTAATGGAGGAAATAGCCAATCTTTTCTTATTCATTTCCTTTAAACGACTATTAAAAAATAAAAAATATAATTTTGACAATTAATTATTTATAACACAGTTGTAGCATGTTAAAAATGTGTGGATAAAATTTGAGACAGTAAGATGTTTTTTCAGAACACTTGTGTTCATCTTAAACTAATATTACTGTGAGCAAAAACTCACCAAATCACCCAATGGATCACAATTGACACTATCTATATCTTATATTGCAAATTTGTGGATTTCATGAAAGTGTTTAAGAACATCTTAATTTCCCAAAATTTGAATTTTCTGTTAATACTTTGATGTAGAGGGCTCTACTCTTGTTTTTTGTGCAGCTCATCGGTTTAGTTGTTTGTTTTCTCAAATATTGCATTAGATGTTTGCAAAAACTGTATGAGCAAAACAACAAGTGCTTCACCACAACACTCTTGTAAATAATGGGTAATTTACGATGGATGGGGGGAAAAAAGATGCATAATGGGACCCATTTCCAAGTTTTTTTTGTTATCTATCAAAGTAAATGTCGGGTCCAGCCCATGGGAGGGGCAACATGACATTTCCATGGCAGCTTCTAAACAGGTCAGCCAAAAGAACCATGGAGTCCAAAACGGTGGGAGGGAGACACTTTCAACCAAAACCGTGTAACTGAATCTAAACCAGTGGTCAAACCCATTCAGCAGTGCAGGAATGGAGAGAGTCCTAACAATACAATACCATTCATAGGCTAACACAGTCCCAGTGGAATGAGCAGGGAGGGGTTTCATTCAAGGCAGAAAGGCTCTTGGTCAGCCTGCCAGTCAGTCAGTCGGACTGAAGAGGCCATCGCTCCACATACATCATCTGATCTATTTATATCCATGTTTATTCGGGATGCTGCAAGCCCGACTCCGGCCTCTTTCAGAGAGAACGGAATCAGAAAAAAAAAATGTAAAAGTCCGATGAGTTGGAAGGAACAGAGAGATGAGCTGAAAAGCGATGGAGAATGGGGACTGGGATTCAGTCTGCCCTTGGCCTGACCTGCTGCTTTCATACGGCTTGAACACATCAGAAATCCCATTGTGGGAGGTGATTAATTGAGAGTGATAACTTACCATGAACAGAGATTGTTATAGGCTTTAATGTGGTAGGCCTGGCTTTTTAAACGCTGCTTTCACATAGCTTTGTAGTCCAGCATATGGGCCCAGACGTATTCAGTGACAAAAGGCGAAGTGAAATTTATCACGCTTGTAGGTCCTGCTAACAACATGATTTCTCTCTTTTTGTTTAAAAAGTCCAACTTTTTTGTGGACCTGGATTTAAAAAGTTAAACCAGAAAGTAAATCAAGTTTAAAGAAGAGGAAATGTGTTAAAATAAACTACTAAAGTCTTTTTTGAACCAATAATAACCAACATTTAAACAATATAATATTCAATCAACATTGAATTTTAACTAGGGAATAATGTTTAGGAAGTAAAATAAAAATTTATAGAATACCAGTGACTTTAAAGATGTTAGACATGAATTTCTAAAAATAGTTTTAGATTATTTACAGTCCAAAAACGAAAATCTCTGTTGAAAATAAAGACACTTTGTATCTATTTCTATCACAGGGACACAAACAAAATTGATCTTGAGGTTATGACTCTACATTACAGTACATATTTATGTATATTTATGTACTTATGTTGTCAGGAAATGATAACATCAAAATCAAAACCAAATGGAAGAAAAGATAAACCATCATAAAATCACGAGTGAAATGTGGATGAAGCTATGATTCTAAAAGCTACAATTCAAGAGTTGGAATTACAGAACGTTATGTTGTTGAAAAACAAAAGTATATAAGAAAAAAGGCAGTATGAAGAGTCTATTAAGACCAAACAACTGACTGACAGGGGAATCTGGGAAATGGGAGGCAGCAGAGCTAAAGGAACCTTGTGTGTGGACACACACTGTTTGTTCTTGGCTTTTCAGCAGTGTCAGGACCTCAGGGCCTTGTCCACTGGCCCTTATCAATTCCAGCTCAATTACTGGTGTGTCAGCACTGATCTATGAGCTGGGGCGGGCAGCGGTAGGGGGGAGGGAAAAGGTTGGGACCTGGCTGAAGGTGGCCTGAGACCACATGGTTGGGTCATGGTGGATAAAACGTGTGTGACTCTGAGTCATGATGTCGCTGGGATAATAAGCACAGACCAATGCTGGTGGTGGGTTACTGGGGGATTAGGAAGTTATCAGCTGCCAGCCAGTCAAGATAGTTCTTTCAGGAGACTGAAATGCTGTGGTCTGGTGGCAAAACTGCCCCTCAGCATTCTCCACATCAACCCACTTGACTTGTACTTGACTGCAGCATTCAGTGCAGCGAGTGGCGAGCAAACAGCTCTGATTGAAAGCAGTGACAGATGAACGCTGAGGTATATTATCTGTGAATGTAGAATGAGATGGGAGCCAGATCTGTGCTAAAATGTTTACCACCACATTGATGTACAGTCCACTAAGTAATTTTACCATTTTAACCTGATGTGGTCCAAAAAGTTATTTACGTTGCAGTTATTTACTGAATATAAATGAGTCAAGAGGGAAGAGCAGTGAGTGAAAAACTGATTGTGATTTTTCAACAGCATATAAATTTACCCTTGAGAGCAACGGCATGGAGGCTATGTGACATCGCGGTACATGGGTATTCAAAATATTCTGTTATTACTTCCTTGGTTGAATGCTCGATCAAATGTTATAAAATGTAATTCTTTCTGATTTTCAGTCAAAGTCTCTCCTGGTGTGGCGTACTTCACTCTATCAGTGGGAGCTGCGCCTGATTTTTTTAAGCTTTATTTCTGACTCTCTGTGGCCTAGATTGAACATTAACCCGAGAGGGGAAAAATAAAAATGAAACTAGATGATCTTTTATTATTGTCTTGATGAAAATAGCAAAAACATTATAAGCCTTGTATCGTTCGTGTCCGCTGCGATTGTGCCTGCTGGGACGGCACTCGCGGCGGCCCTCTGTCTGCTGGGCAGCTAACTGTCAGTGGGCCAGCATTGCAAGCACCCCTGATCAAGGACTAGCAGTCATGGTGGCAACCCCACTAGCTCTGCTGGACCCTTGCTAGCTCGCTACTCTGTCCACCGGATGGCTGGCTAGCGTAGCGGGCGCAATAGCTCCAGCTCCATGGGCTCTATGACACTCTGGAGAGCTGTTCAGGGTGTATCCTACCTTTGCCCAACAGTAACCAGGGCCGTCTACAGCAACCCTGCGGCACCAATGGTTTAAAAAATGGATGGAAGTTTGAATGCTCGCATCAAGCAGCCATATTGAATCATTTTTTTCTACCCTCGAGCCACTGAAGACCTCCTTTGCCCAAAGTTGAGTCCCTGATTGTTTGACGGGCCGCGTCAACCTCAACGCTGAAATTGTGCTGCATGACCTCAGATCACATCTGTACATTGACTTAGCATTTAAACTCAATTGCCGTGCCGTGTGAATGCACAATTATTCTCTGATTTACTTCAGTTCTTTGTCTCCTTGGATTGTCCACCTGTATTTAAGCAGTAATGTACTATGCAAGACTGATTTGTCTTATTTTCCTCCCTTGTATTTGCTGAATTTAAAAAAAAAACTGACTTAAGCATACCAATAAATAACTTTTAAATGAATCTATCAATAGTACTAGGAAAACTTACATTCCTACAGAAAAACAATTTTATTTTATATTTGTTAAATACTAAAAAAAAATCTTGATCCTTATTATTTTACAGACCAGAGCCTTTGAACCCCTGCAGTGTCACTTGTTAGATCGGTATTACTAAGTTAACCATCATTCCTGGCTTTTCCAAACAAGGACTCCACCTCTCTTAATGGTCTCACACCTGCTCCCTGCTTTCACTGTAGATCACAGTGTCATCTCCAAAGATCACGGCCATCAGAGAGTCCTGTCTAACCTCATCTGTCATGTTGGGGTGGCTGTGGCGTAGAGCTAGGGTTTGACCTCTGATCGGAAGATTGTAGGTTTGATTCCCACTTTGCTTGCCCATGTGTTGAAGTGTCCTTGGCCAAGACACTGATCCCCATCTTGCCTCTAGTGGTAGGTTGGCACCACTGTTCGGCAGCGGAACCGCCATCAGTGAGTGAATGTGTGTGTGTGTGTGAATGGGACTGTGACTGTAAATCGCTTTGGGCCTTTGAGGAAGGTAGAATAGCGCCATGCTAGTATACACAATTTACCATCTGTCAGTCTGTCTATCACCAGAGGAAACATGAAAGACCACAAAGCTGATCTTTGGTGCAGTCCAGCCTCCACCTTGAACTCCTATGTCCCTACAGCACATCACACTACTGTCTGACAGCTCTCATAGATGTCAAACACAACTCCAACATTCTTCTCTGACACTCCAGACTTCCTCATACAAACCACAGCTATTTTCTCTGTAACCTGTCATAGACTTTCTCTAGAATCTAGATCTACAAAGACACTCCAGCTCCCTTTGACCTTCACTGTTCTTTCTCTAAGTTTTCTCAAAGCAAACATTGCATCTGTGGTTCACTTTCTTGGAATACAATTATACTGTTGCTCACAAATGCTCATTTCTGGCCCCAGTCTAGGTTCCATGACTCTCATAACTTCATGGTGTGACTCATCAGATTTATTCTTGTATAGATTCTACCACTCTGCATGTCTTCCTTAAGAATAGGACACAGTCCACGTCTCTGGGTTGCACGGGGGTGTAATAGTTAGCAGGTTGGTTCCATTTTGTGCGGCCTGCCCCACAGTCCAAAAACATGCTCCATGAGTTAATTGGAGTCTTCAAATTGCTCCTTACGTTTGAATGTGTGTGTTTCTATATGGAGTTGCAATGGGCTGTCAAACTGTTCAGCCTGTACCCTGTCTTTTGTCAGTTACCGGGTGACTTCAGCAGCCCAGAGACATAGAACAGGAATATGAATGGGTTTATAAAATGGTCCAATTCTCCTCAAATCCTGAAGCATCTTCTCAATCTTCAAGATCTTGTTAAACAGCCCAGAAACAAACCGGTGACCTCTTCTAAGCTTCAGTGCAACAGTTTGCAGAGGTGGGGACTCGAGTCACATGACTTCGACTCGAGTCAGACTCGAGTCATGAATTTGACGACTTTAGACTCGACTTGGACTTTCCTACCTCTGACTCGTGACTTGACTCGGACTTTGATATACATAACTTGCGACTTGACTCGGACTTTAGCCCTCTGACTCGGAAAGACTTGCTATTTTTCCCCCAAATCCACAGATTATAAAGTATATTATAAAGTATATCGAGAAAAATCCGCTCGCCGCGGTCCTCTGTCTGTGTATGTTTACATCCGTGTGTCGGCCCAACATCCAATCAAATTAGAGCCACGTTTGATTGATGTGACAGTCCAACCAATCAAATTGCAGAAAAACAAAGCCCCGCCTCCCCTTTAAAAGCGCGAGTTCCTGCCGGTGTTTTTAGTTCTAGCATAAAAGTTTATAGATCGTCAACAACAAACGGTTTGCAGTTCGAAGAGCATGTGGATATAAGGATTACTCACAGAGATTCAACATCTACCAACTTCATCTGACTGTAGGAGCAGCAAAATCAAGTAAGTTCTGAGTGAAAGCTGGCGCTAGCTTAGCGGCTAACCGCTAGCTGCATTAAAATGAATGGGAGGTGAACTCTGTTATCACTGGGACACCGTGCGGCTCGGTATAATCACAACAGGTGATTTGGACATTTCCACCGCTCAGATCTTTACCTGGGCGGAACACGAGTGATCATAGCGGGACAGCAGGGCTGCTGCGACCCGAGCTCTGTTGTTTTCTGATAGAAATCCAGCAAACATATTCTAGAATTCACGGAGATGCTGCATGAGGGTTCTTTCTTTCCCTTTTTTTGGTTTACTACTTTTGCGGCTTTAAGCTTTATGGTGTGTTTTAGTAAAAAAAAAACATAATCTTTCTCTGGGGGTCACATTCCCTCTTGAATATTTGCTGTTCCTTCCTTTTTTCATTGACAAAATATTTACATGTACTGCTTTAAGAGTTTTTAGTTTGCATGTCTTTATTTAAGTGTTTCACCTGCTATCTAAAAAAGAGATTTGTCCACAATAAATACAATTTATTTGATTATAATGAATTTAATCATGAATATACTCATAATCTCTGTATTCAGAGTATTTCCTGTTCAAGTACAGCGTGAACAAAGTAGTATTTCATGCATAGCTTTGCAATATATATTTATATATAAAATTTCATGTGAATAGTCACTTTCTAAATATATGTACACACACACACACACACACATATATATATATATATATACCACATTTAGTTTTGCACTAGGCATTTTTGTTTTGAATCCTACTTTTCTGTTTTGAATACAGAATTCCTGTTAACTTAATGTGAGATATTTTGACAGTAAGTTGACAAAAATTTTGTACTGAATACAAAAAAATATATATATAGTTTTCCAAACAACAAAAAATAATTTCACAACAGAAATGTTAAACATAAACCTAGATATACTATTCATATATTTTGTTTTGTTTTTTGGAGTCAAACTAAACCACTCTGCATTTCACATTCTTCCTCAGTTCTTCTTCCTGTATCTGCTCTTTTTATAAAAAACATGCTGATATGAAACAGAATCATAAGTTTATTAATTTAGACTGAAAGAGTCAGTACCTCATCACCCACAGGCTTAAGTGCACATCACTGGTCTGTAGTGAGGGGATTTAAAGGGACCATACCATGAAAAACCAACTTTTTGAGCTTTTAAGTGTATTTTAATGTTCATTCCTCACATAAAGAACTCCAAAGCGGTATTTTGATTCACTCATGCATTTCTGATTACCATAAATCCTCTACAAACTGCGCTGTTAGCAGCAGCCCCTCCCATACCCACGAAAACGAGCGGGTCCTCATGATCTGATGTCACAGAGTGAGACCGCCCCTTTTAGGAAGCGTATGCTCTGATAGCTCTGCCCCC
>NC_050528.1:27030068-27034592 GCF_002922805.2 Oryzias melastigma
CCACCTTGAACTCCTATGTCCCTACAGCAAATCACACTACTGTCTGACAGCTCTCATGGATGTCAAACACAACTCCAACATTCTTCTCTGACACTCCAGACTTCCTCATACAAACCACAGCTATTTTCTCTGTAACCTTTCATAGACTTTCTCTAGAATCTAGATCTACAAAGACACACTGCAGCTCCCTTTGACCTTCACTGTCCTTTCTCAAAGTTTTCTCAAAGCAAACATTGCATCTGTGGTTCTCTTTCTTGGAATACAATTATACTGTTGCTCACAAATGCTAATTTCTTGGCCCAGTCTAGGTTCCATGACTCTCATAACTTCATGGTGTGACTCATCAGATTTATTCTTGTATAGATTCTACCACTCTGCATGTTTTCCTAGTTCTTAAGAATGGGACGCAGTCCACGTCTCTGGGTTGCACGGGGGTGTAATAGTTAGCAGGTTGGTTCCATTCTGTGCGGCTTGCTCCAACAGTCCGAAAACATGCTCCATGAGTTAATTGGAGTCTTCAAATTGCTCCTTAGGTTTGAATGTGTGTGTTTCTATATGGAGTTGCAATGGGCTGTCAAACTGTTCATCCTGTACCCTGTCTTTTGTCAGTTACTGGGTGACTCCCCAAGACATAGAACAGGAATATGAATGGGTTTAGAAAATGGTCCAATTATCTTCCATTCCTGAAACATCTTCTCAATCTTCAAGATCTTGTTAAACAGCCCAGAAAGAAACTGGTGACCTCTTCTATGCTTCAGTGCAACAGTTTGCACTAAATAACATCTAGAAGAGTTAAAAACTCTGAAAATTGTATTAATCTTAAAAAAAACAGGTAGCTAACATACCAGGCTTTACTTGTAAAATAAACTGCTACTGTATTGTCACTGGTCCAGATGGCAACAATCCATAGAGGTTGTGAATGTCCCTAGTTGCTCCCAGAATTATAAACAGCTTTGTTTTGTCCTAAATACCTACCAGGCACGTGTGATCCATTCAAGAACGAGGTTTTAGCAAATGGGGTTCACACTGGTCTGTTGCTGCCTGATGCGGGTACATGCGGGAAAAGCATGTATTCACAGTTGGAAGAGGCTTGATGCAAAATGTCGAAGCTTTGCAAATCTCATGAATCTTTCTCCAGGGTTTTCCTTTCACAGCTCTGTTCCGATTCATTGACATGAATAGAGGTGGACAAAACAAGGCTGTCTATAACAAGACTGAAACTTGGCTTTCAACGAAATGAAATCAATTGAGTTGTCATTTTTCCGTGGAACGCATATTGCTTAATTTTGCCATTTTGGGACCAGACCATGTTAGCAAGCAGTGATTGGTCTGAGAATCTGTCAATCAAACGCTTTGAATGTTTTCTGGTGAGGCCAGCTGGCACCACACTCCCGCTATTGAGGGCTCTGATCGGCTGGTTTAAAAACTTGAACAATTAGCGATTAAGAAAATATATCATGGAAAAAAAAGGTTTAGCAAGAACATGTTAAAAAGAGACACCGCCAGAGCAAGAATGTGTTTTTATGAGAAATAGAAGTGAGTGCTAATACCATAGAAAGGTTTTAGTTTTTTACATCCAGATGTAATCAAGTAGAAGTGACAACATAATTCCTGTAATTTCTTAATCAGTCAAGCTGATAGAAAGAAAAGGAAGAACGGTGAAAACTAAAGAATGAGACATGTAAGTAAATGAAAAGGTCTTGTCACTAAGCAAGGCATAAATTGACAAAACATTGAATCCGAACAACATAACTTGATCAAAGACTTTTTGCTTTGAATGTCCATCCAAGTCCATTGTGTGTTTTCTCCCATTCTCAAGCCTTGAGCAGTGAATAGTAGTATTTGTGCTTTTAGTGCTTACTCTGGCATTAGGTCCAGCTCACACAAAGAACTTGAGCTGACCTGGGAAGTGCAGTCCTTTCTCATGGCCCAAGGCCTGGCGCAGTGAATGGCCTGCTGGCCTCCCCCGAAGGCCTTCCACCAGAGCTGTGAATGACGTATGGTGACTCGTTTAAAGCCTGTGGTCAGAGGAGCAAGTTAAGGTCATGGCAGTAGAGGTCAGTGCGGAACATCTGATTTACTTGGCTTAAATATGCCTGCAGTCACGTAGATTGAGTTGTAATGACCACTGAGACTCGAGCCGGCTGCCAGGACAGCAGGCACACCGCCACACAGACATGATGCAGAGCTTTCAGAGTCAGCAGAGCTATTTTGTACAATCAAAGGTCAGTGTCACAAGAAAGTGGATTACTATATGTCTTTTTAGAATGTGTGGGCTTTCTGGGTTACTCTGACGTTTCACTGATGTGTTTTAGGGAAGGGATGTCAGCTTTGAAGCTTTACACACCAAAAATAGGCCCCTTAGTTAAAAGGTTTTACCCCTTTGGCAGATTCTCTTTAACTATGCAAAATTAAAATTAAAATGGTCTGACCAAGAATTCGTATTTTAATAAAAAAAAATGTAGTCACTAAAATACTTGTTCTCAAACTAAGATTATTTTACTGTTGAAAAACTTTTATGATACAAATACTTTTCATGCAAGACAGAAAATAAGACATTTTTTTCTTGAAACAAGGGTCTTTTCTCCTCCTTGAGATCAGGTTTTTGCGGTGCATTAATGGAGTTCCATTGAAATAGCAATGCATAATTCAATGCACAACAATTAAAAATGAAATGGAATCCATCAGTTGAACATCTAAACCAAGAGTGTCCAAATCCAGGCCTCGAGGGCCGGCCTCCTGCCTTATCTGCAGTTGATTATCTGAATGAAGTGTGTTTATACAACAAGAAGGCTGATTCGAAAATATGCGGGACATTGGCCCTCGAGGCCTGGATTTGGGCACCCCTGATCTAAACAATAAAACCAGATTTAAATAAGTCCCCCACTGCATGTGACTAAGACATTAGGGACATCATGAAAATGAAAAATACCATTTTCATGCATGTGGAAAGTGCATTGTTAAATATTTGTAAGGACAATGTAAGAATAATGTAATAATGTAACTCATGACGTATGGGTGATGCTGTTGTACGGTGACCTTTACTCCACACTCTAGTCATTAGTAAGGTGTAAGTACTGCCCCCTTACTGATCGCACAAAATGCCACACAGTGGGGGTGAGTAAGTGATGCGTAAGAGCCTGTATGATGCCCACTCAAACTACCCTCTGTCTAATTTTACATTTTCGGTAACGACGCGCCTATTTCTCTACTACTTCCTCCTTACTCACACCTGATCCAGTGATCAACAGCAGATAAGGCAAAGCTTCCAGAAAACCAGCTGGGTCTCAAAGTCTGGATTTGGACACCTCTTGGCTAAAGACATATTGTATTGACCACAACTTTACCCCTGAGAACATTGAAGAAATTGTATTTTCTGTATGTTTGGCCTCCAAGGTCCTACAGTTTACTGGATGGGTGAAATTCAGTTTTGAAGCTCATTCATTTTTTTTATGTTCTTGCTTTTGGAAACTTTAAACAGATCAAAACCTAAAACAGACATCAGAAAGACAGCAGTGTGGGTGACTCCCTAACACCTACTCAAAACCATGATGCCAAATTCATTCACACACCAAAAATAAACACTCTGACTACAAGAAACTGCACCGATAACAAAGTGAGGAAAGAACGTCTGTATCAATTGCTCTTAGCCATAATTAAAACTATTAAAGAAATATAACAAACTGAACTCCCACGGTGCTTTTCACGCACTGAATGCCAACGAAGGACTTCACAACAAACGGTTATTTCTTCTGTGTTGATTCTATAACAGTTCATAAAACACGGTTTTGTAAGAAACTGGTAATGACTTGAATCTGGTTGGGGAGTGGACCATTGTCTTGATGTTCAGTTATGGCATCTATCCTATCCTAATTTGAAACATTTCGCCACTCATCCAAGTGGCTTCATGAGAACCTTCACCATTGCAGCAAAGAACTGTATTACAAAGAAAGGAAGATGGGTTGTTTCTTCGATTAGAAGGGATCTAGAAAATGCAACAACATCATTTAAAACCAGTCCAAACAAAGTAGTAGAATTGCTTTAGTTTTCCTGACCCAACAAAAGAATTTCCTAGTGGGAAAGTCCTACAATCCTAACCTACTGAGATGAGCATCAAAATGTCAACATGACATATTTGTTGGGTGTTTTAACACAGTTTAAACCACAGACCAGTTCCAGTCAGTCCAGTTTAAAGCAGATTTCCAATTTTTAAGTTGAGAATGCAGAAACTATACCTCTGTACCTAATGGCTCTATGCAGCTATCCTCTTTGTCTGAACCTATATATTTCTTGTGTCATTATTATATGCTGGTCCCATTTTTTTTACATTTATGAGACAACTGTCTTCGAAAAATAAATGAGTTCATTGTTTTAGTTTTGTATATGAGGCTAACAATTTCCAACATGCTGACAAGTGCCTGATGTTTTTTAATGAATGATGCTTGTGGAACCCTGGTAAATGCACTTCATTGTTGACCATGTACTAATCCAAAAGTTGTACATTAACTAAAAATCAATAAAAGC
>NC_050528.1:27034736-27055205 GCF_002922805.2 Oryzias melastigma
TCTAAAACACATAAAACCAAATAAAAACAAGATAAAAGTCAATTAAAACCAAAAGCATGCAATAAAACAATAATCTAAAATTGGTTTGGAAAGGTCTCCTTGAATAGTTAAGAAGAGGGGAGACAGAGAGGGTACTTAGCTCAGAGAGGGGTGGGTCACAACCACACCGCTCTGCTGCTGGTCTTCTGCACGCCCCTCTCTGCCTTGCTGCCCGCTGTTCCCTGGGAGGGCTCTTTTCTTCTGCAGTCCCCCACCGCCGGCACCAGAATCCACACTGTAGACCCGGATTTTCCACAAGGGATCCACTTGCACAGACACCGCAGCTGGCGCTTGATAACCCAGCTGCCTGTAGCTCCGGCGGCTGGGGTACACCCCCAGGGTTACCAGAGGCAGCTCCCCTCTGTCCTCCGTGTCAGTCCTGGGCCTGGCGTCCTTCTTCTTTTCTGGCTCTGCTGCTAGTTCTTTTAAAACGTCCAACATTGAGAGCCACCTTGTCCCGCACCTGTTGCTCATTAGTTCGTTGGTGGGGCATTCACAGAGTCAGTTTGAACAGAGCCAGAAAATTAAAAACACAAGTAAAATACATCTAAGAAAGTTAAAAGCCACCCTGTGACATCTTGATCACAACTTTACCCCTGAGAACATTGAAGAAATTGTATTTTCTGTATGTTTGGCCTCCAAGGTCCTTCAGTTTACTGGATGGGTGAAATTCAGTTATGAAGCTCATTCCTTTTTTGTTATGTTCTTGCTTTTCACGCACTGAATGCCAACGAAGGACTTCACAACAAACGGTTATTTTTTTCTGTGCTGATTCTATAACAGTTCATAAAACACGGTTTTGTAAGAAACTGGTAATGACTTGAATCTGGTTGGGGAGTGGACCATTGTCTTGATGTTCAGTTATGGCATCTATCCTATCCTAATTCGAAACATTTCGCCACTCATCCAAGTGGCTTCATGAGAACCTTCACCATTGCAGCAAAGAACCGTATTACAAAGAAAGGAAGATGGGTTGTTTCTTCGATTAGAAGGGATCTAGAAAATGCAACAGCATCATTTAAAACCAGTCCAAACAAAGTAGTAGAATTGCTTTAGTTTTCCTGGCCCAACAAAAGAATTTCCTAGTGGGAAAGTCCTAAAATCCTAACCTACTGAGATGAGCATCAAAATGTCAACATGACATTTTTGTTGGGTGTTTTAACACAGTTTAAACCACAGACCAGTTCCAGACAGTCCAGTTTAAAGCAGATTTCCAATTTTTGAGTTGAGAATGCAGAAACTATACCTCTGTACCTAATGGCTCTATGCAGCTATCCCCTTTGTCTGAACCTATATATTTCTTGTGTCATTATTATATGCTGGTCCATCCATCCATTTTCTTTACCGCTTCATCCCTTTCAGGGTCGCGGGGTGCCGGAGCCTATCCCGGCTACTGATGGGCGAAGGCGGGGTACACCCTGGACAGGTCGCCAGTCTGTCGCAGGGCCTCAATCACACACACATTCACTCTCAGATTCACACCTAGGGGCAATTTAGAGTCACCAATTAACCTATGAAGCATGTTTTTGGACGGTGGGAGGAAGCCGGAGTCCCCGGTGAAAACCCACGCATGCACGGGGAGAACATGCAAACTCCACACAGAAAGGTCCCAGCCGGGATTCGAACCGGGGCCTCCTCGCTGTGAGGCGGTGGCGCTAACCACTGCGCCACCGTGCAGCCCATATGCTGGTCCCATTTTTTTTTTTACATTTATGAGACAACTGTCTTCGAAAAATAAATGAGTTCATTGTTTTAGTTTTGTGCACGAGGCTAACAATTTCCAACATGCTGACAAGTGCCTGATGTTTTTTAATGAATGATGCTTCTGGAACCCTGGTAAATGCACTTCATTGTTGACCATGTACTAATCCAAAAGTTGTACATTAACCAAAAATCAATAAAAGCAGGAGTTGTATGTGTGTGCACTCACTATGTGCTTTATCTTTATCTGGTAGCTCAACTGTTGTGATGAGAAGCTCCAAGGTGTTGTTTATCAAAGATTTAGCACTGCCTAAAGAGCTTTATCCTCATGCAGCAGCTTCATGTCAGGCAGACCAATAGACACGTCTCCAACATTCTTTAGAATGTATATATAGTTAAACTGAATAAGAGCACAGTTTATAGTCAATTCCTAATACAAAACAGGAATATGACCGGTTTCTAACATAACTGCCTATTGGATAAAATAAAAATACTTAAAAATACATCAAAGTTGAAAATATCAATCAGAATATTAGTTTGAATGCGCATATTTTCATTGGGTTTTGATGGAAAATCTGCCACAACATGTTTTTTTTGCATGTTTTTGAAGTTGCACTTGTTTTTACACACACAAACGTTTGGAAATCTAGGCCCATAACAGCTTTAAACCACAACAAGGTTACAACTAAGAAGTCAACATAACGAGCAGCTATTGCTGAGTTTTATGTCTTAATCTGTTCAGATCAAGGCGGGTAGATACTCACTGTGACTCGCAGGTGGCAGTTTCACCCCTGGATGATCGTACCCTGGGTTCCGGGAGGTTTAATTACCTCATGTTGGACATCCAACTTCACACCCAACCCCAGCACCAAGAGCTCATTCGTCTCTTCACCATTGACGCTCCTCACTGTGCTATTATTTTGGGACTTCAGTGGCTCAAGACCCACAATCCCACCATCGTGTGGTCCATTATAGAACTCATGTTCAACTCAGCGTCCTGTCTCCAGCACCATCTCACAGAAAGGTCCAGCTCCCCGAAGGACCTCAGTTTATGTCACCTCACCACCAAGGTTGGTTCAGATGACACCACCCCTGAACCTGGCGTCCTTCCGCCTCAGTATTGGGACCAGGAGGAGGCTTTCAACATTTAACACGCCACAGGCCTACCTCCTCACCGTGCCTATGACTGTGCCATTGAGTTGCTGTCTGGGGTCACCCCAACCAGAGGAAGGGTGTCTCCTCTTCCACAACCTGAGACTGAAGCGATGCAGGCATATATTCAGGAGGAGCTACAGAAAGGCTTTATTCGCCCTTCCATCACACCAGCCTCAGCTGGATTTTTCTTTGTTAAAAAGAAAGACAGTGGACTCCGCCCCTGTATCGACTACCACAGCCTCAATTAATGCACGGTTAAATACCGCTATCCCTCGCCGTTTGTTCCTCTAGCTCAGGAACAACTGCGCCAGGTTCGCTTTTTTTACCAAATTAGACCTGCGCAGTGCGTATAGCCTGATTCGCATCAGGGAGGGAGACGAATGGAAGATTACGTTTTCAACCATCACGGGCCATTACGAGTACTTGGTTATGCCATTCAGACTGTGCAGCACTCCCTTTGTATTCCAAGCCTTCGTGAATGCCCTGACAGAGGGGAGGGCTCTGTCAGGGATCAGCCATCTCCACCTCCGACCACCAGAGGGAGCTCTTGCCTGAATTGTCTTTTCTTTATTCTTTAAGTTTTACGAGAAGTATTTGAATCAGGAGTATTATTTGCACTCTAGTATATTTCTGCAGCATTTGAGCAAAATTAAGCGTATTTGCAAATATATCTGTGCTATGATGAAAGGAAATGCAATGTGTTAAAGTAAATGCTCAATACCAACAAGTTACCTAACATTTGTTTTGTTTTTGGCTCTGAACACTTACTCCTGCTGGTCATTTCTCAGTAGCTTAAAAAGCTGCAAACAGGTTTTAAATTGAGTCTGAACATCTTTTACGCATGCATGAATGTGTATCAGGGTGATCACCTTTTAGAATGTGATCCCAAATACCAGTTAGTTTCTAAATTTTATTTGTGTCTTTTATTTTGAAATAAGTTCTTATTTAATGTTTGTTTGGTGATGATGAGTTTATTAATGTGGGTGTGTCTTAATAAAAATATGGCAATCACTCTCAGCTGTGACTGTGGCTAAGAGTGGAATCAGAAAGAAAGGGATTGTTTGTTACAATGATTCATCGGTAACATGAAAAACTTTATTGCAGTGCTTATTGACTCAGTAGTCCAGGTTCCGCACCACAGCGTTGTTACATTTAGAACCCGCCAACAGGTTATGGACCCAGAAGAAGCATGAGACGACTGAAATTATTTTTCACTGTGTGTGAGGACATTGGTACCATTAGCAGGCACACAGTTGATACAACCTGGGAAATGCAGAAGTGTCTTGTTATCCCCTTGATACTTGACCATCTCAAGGGACGTAATGAAAATGGAGCATCCAATTATTGTTTGTGGTAAATGCATCATGAAGTATTTGGAGTGATAATACATGTGACGCACAATTGTGATGTACAGTTCGTGCTGTTGTACAATGCCCTTTCACTACACTCTAGTTGTTAGCGAGTTGTGTTCACTGACTCCCTATAAAAGCGCCTGTAGGATCTCCACACAAGCTGTTGTTGTTGCAACAGTTTATGTCCACAGTTTGTGTCACAAGATGTCCACACAAACTATACTCCAAAATTTTCCTAATTTCTATTAGTCAGGCCACAAATTTTTGGGAGGTTGAAAAGATTAAAAATCTGTATGATTTTTCCCCCCAAAGAAGATAACGTGAAGCTGTTATTTCTACAACAGTTGAATGCCAACATCAAAAGCTGTCAAAAGCAGTCATCCGTGGCTGGATCATGGGTGGCTTATGCCATGCAGAGATCATTTCGGCATCTGGTCTATTTTTATGCGCGAGCCGCGACCAATCCGCATCACCATGACACACAAGAAAATCCGGTCAATTTTTAAAATATAACCAATTTTTCACAATAAAATACCACTATTGAGAAATGCGATTATATTTTTGTATCTGAACAGATTGTAGAGATAAAATTAGCACACAAACGACACACAAAAAACAGACACACATACACACACAGATCAATGTACAGTGTTCCCTCGCTTATTTGTGTTTCTTTATTTGCTGTTTCACGAATTTCCCTTTTTTTTTTTTTTTTTACTGTCACAAAAACTTTGACATCTCACAATGCTTATGTGAAAATTTTGCTTTCGAAGAGCACCTTTCGAAGCTGCAGAGGTGGAGGGAATTTTCCAGGGAGGGAGCACAGTTGAGGAGCACACCAGGCATGACCACTGCAAGCCTGCATAGAGAAATGGCATCAGCTGACTCAGACGCGGTTCTGAAATATCTTGATAATTGTAGAGGATAATTATCACCCAGAGCAGGTGTTTATTGTGGACTAATCCAGCAAATTCAAGATGGGGATGCCCTCTCACACTTAACTGATGAAGGAGGAAGCCCGTGCTTTTTTAAGGCACAGACAGTCCTCCTGAAAAGTTCCCTGTCTATTGTTCTGGATTAAATAAAAACCTCTTTATGACAACCAATACTCCAACGTTCTGTAATAAATGTTTACAAACCATAAGAAGTGTCTAAAAACATAATCAATGAGATGGAGGCAGAGAGCATTTGGCGACAAGTCAAGAAGAACTATGTCAAATTAACTGTAGAATCTAAATAACCACAGCAGAGCGAAAAGCCTATTGACTGTTTAAAACATAAACTAAATATTATACCTATGATGTAAAAATATTATTTTATATTAATAATATTACTATTTTAAGCCCATATCATGGGTTTCATGTTCAGCTCAGCTTAACCTATATTTGAGAAATTGTAAAATTAAAATCTGCCTCTTAAAACTGTATCAAATGTTAAGGAGCACAATGTCTCCATGATTTATGGGCAATATAACTTCTGCAGCTGACAACATAGACTTGTATTTTACAATTGGTAAATAAATAAATATAGTTTGCACATAATTTATCATACTTTTTTAGGAGGTACAATAGCTCTGTAAATATTTGTTTAGTTTTTTTCTAGTTGTAGTAGTTGAGAAAAAACAGGGCCCTTAAATTTGGCGTACATTATCAGATGTACAAAAAGATAAGTCCTTCTTTCTCATTGGTCAGGAAATAAAAATTGACAATTTAGGGCCAAACTCGCCCAGAAAAATTGCATTTTTTTGTCACACCAAATAAAAAAAAAGAAAATAATGTATCTTTATATTTAGAAAAATCTGGACCAGCTTGTTGTAAATGAAAATGTTCATGATGAGCAGCTTATATTAGGAAGCCAAAAACTTAAACATCATTTAAAAAAAGGTGAAGGAGCTGCAGTGAATTTCTTTCAATAAAGTCAAACAGATGCTTTGCTAGATTTACAGGTAGATATTGTAAACACATAAATAATTTGCAGCAAAAGAAAGAAATGTCAGAAACATTTTGCTCCATGGAACAATACATACAAAAAAATTACAATAAAATAAAATAAATACATAAAAAGCAACTAACCTTATCATTGTCCATGTTGACTTTTCACATATGTTGCACAGTTGGAAGTTTTTTTGTTGTTGTTTTTTTTGCCAATGATAAGGGTCTTCATACTAATAATTTATAGTTATAGCATTTTGTTTAAAAGTACGACATTATAAAAAGGAATTGCTACCTTAAAAGTATGTTTCCATTTCTAACTGATAATAAATGAATTTCAAATACTAGTCAAGAAATTAGACACTTTTTTCCCAATATGATTCCCAAATTCTGCAGTTTGATAAAGTAAACTCAGCAAACACAAAACAGCACATATTTAGAGTTGAAGTTGTGCCAGCGTGTCATACCTACTGGGCTCATTATCAGTATGTACAGATGTGGTGCCGGGAACCCTCAACACAACACCATAAAGGTTCACCGCTCAACGATGGCCACTCACCATGTGTTTTATCCGTCTGGGTCTGTTAATCATTGACTCTCTCCATGTTGTCTTAAAAAAGAAAGCTGATTACATTCAATAAACTTTAGTGTGTCCCCATAGCTTTGGGTGAGTTTACAGGAACACTCAGCATCCAGCCTATTGGCATTTATGATATTTGCTGGACGTTTTAGCAGATATCAGCGAGTGAAACGTGACACAGTGTGAACTTTAACTGATCTGAAGAAGGGGGGTTTAGAGACATTGCAAAACACAACATTAAAGTGAAATATATTAAAGACAGAAAATAATTTAATTGTTCGCACTGTTATAATGAGCAGATTCATTCGATGAAAACCAGGACAACTAAACAGCCTTAAAAAATCTACTTTTAACTTTGTTTTACTGGAATTTTTTTAAATAAAGTATCTTGGAAACTGTTATGTCAGTTTCATGGTAATCTGAGGCCATAGTTTGTGTTTTTTTCCAATGTTGATGAATTGTTGAAGACATATGGACTGTATGGTGTAGGCACTCTTGCCTTACAGTGAGAAGGCCCCATTTCAAATCCCGGGAGGGTCCTATCAGTGTATAGTTTGCATGTTCTTCCCAATCGCAGCAACGTAACACTTTGACCATTCGGAGACGTGGATTTGATGGTGTCGTATGGGCAGCGTTTGCTTCAAAACAAGTACCAACCGTAGTAAACATGATCACGAAGGAGACATTAATAATTGCGGTTTGTGTCTGGTCAGATTAATATGACTCCAAGACAGATAATAGGAACAGAGCTGTAAAAACAAAAGGTCTGGAGGAAGATTTACACCGCTTTGACTTTGCGCACTGAGCCTCTTTCTATTGTAGGCAGCGGACCAGCGGTAATATACAGTAAATACACAAAAGAAGAACAATCTCCTCCCTCTTGCTAACTCTGTGTGTGGTGCTGGTCCAATGTGTTCACCACCAGCTGCATACGTGTTCATAAAGTCGTGTGGAGCAACATGAAACACAAGTTTGTCTTTCTTCTTCTATGGTTGAGGAAGGGTTATATCGCCAGGAGCTAAGCACAGCTAAAAGTCCACAAAACTAGATCACGGTCAGATGGGCAGAGCTCAATCACAAACTTGGGATCATTCAAGAAGAGACTATAGTAGTCAGAGTCCAGGCGAGGGTCAAGACAGGCAATCAGAGAATATATCTGGGACAGAAACAGAAGATCAGATCTAGATAGAAACACTCAGTAAGGCAGGCAGGGTGGCACAAACAATACTTCTCACAGAGTGTGGCTCTGTGCTTTGCTTAAGAAGCACGCAGGTGATAATCAGATTGGAGTCAGGTGAATGGCATCCAGTAACTGTGAGCTGGGGCTGCTGGGAGGTGTAGTGAGTTCAGTACCCTGGAGATGGCTCCCACCAGTGACCAGAGGGGAGACAGAGCTCTGACTCCTGAAACTTTGTATTTGGGGGTTATTATTCATTCATTCATTCATCTTCCAGACCGCTTCTTCCCTTTCGGGGTCGCGGGGGTGCCGGAGCCTATCCCGGCTACTGATGGGCGAAGGCGGGGTACACCCTGGACAGGTCGCCAGAAGAGGATACAGTGTGTTCAGAAAATGGATGTAAAGCGTACATAAATTGTAATCTGAAAACACACATCACAGCTAAACGCATATGATGTTTTGCACATTTATTTAAACTGTACAGAGACAAACCATGAGTTTACTCCCCCAAATTGTCACATTATGTCATTTACTACAAGTTGGATTAATAATGTAAGATAACATCAAAGTACGGTAGTCAACAAAAGCAGCAGATATTGACTTTGTCACAACTGACCTTACAGGTGGATGCAGGAAGTGTGCAAACACAAAATGGGTAAAATGGGACATGCAGGCAGCATGCTCAAAATTATTGGATTGCAGATCACTCCGTGAGCCTATAGAGCAAAAAGTGTTCATGCACATTTCTTTTAAATTATTTTATATATGTCCTCCATCTGGAGAAAAATGCTTCAAGAACATGCTAGAAACACCAAAAACACGATATTCATTGGAGTGGGTCTTTAATAGCATATTTAGTTATCAAATAGCGATATAGTGCCTTACTGATATAAAGTGGAAAATATTTGCAGCCTTCTGGTGTTTTTATATCTGCTCTGGTTCTGCTCCGTAGTTTTATTTTTGCTATAAAGAGTTTTCAAAATCCATAATAAAACATTTTATTGTTTTTTCATTGTTTATCTATTTATATTTCCGCCAGGATGAAAATGTGTGCCACTCCAGTTCTGGTAAGCACCTCTCACTTTTTGACAATACTTGTGTGTTTAGTTTTTGTCTGACGATGTGTGGGAGCTCACTGACAGAAGACAAACAACCTACAGGTGGATTCACAACTTCAAGGGCTTCCTTATCTTGCACAAATGTTTGTCCACCATTAAGTTTGCTTATGTAACTGGACGAGCCACATCAGGGCTGCAGTGGAAGCACTGACAGGATTTACATTCATCATTACTGCCCAGGGCTGATGAGTTGTTCTCGGCACGTGACGGCCATTTGTCACCTAAGTGTTTGCTCAATTTTTCCAGAGTATCTCACTGGATGGTAGAACATCAAGGCTTGTCCAGAT
This sequence comes from Oryzias melastigma, assembly GCF_002922805.2. Taxonomy (NCBI): domain Eukaryota; kingdom Metazoa; phylum Chordata; class Actinopteri; order Beloniformes; family Adrianichthyidae; genus Oryzias; species Oryzias melastigma. Next base: position 27,044,077 of record NC_050528.1, read on the forward strand.
AAGAGTAGTCACTCCAGAGTCTGCGTCATTGGTCTGTTAAAATGACTTTAGTTCAAAGCATCTGTAAAATCTTGGATGATTTTGATCTTTGATCAGGTTTGCTAAAATGCGATTAACTCCTCAATATTGTTGCATTTATTAGGTTAACCTCATGGACCTTCAGGAGAGTAGTAGACTGTTTAGCCGCTTCCTGTCTAACTTATAGCAGGCATGTCCAATGTCACAAAGTGCTTCACAGTAAAACAGAATAAAACAGTGAAACACAATATAAAAACAGAATAAAAAACTATTTAAAAGGATGTGTTTTTAGCTGATTTTTAAAAGAAAACACTTGAGTCTACAGATCTGAGGCTGAGAGGAAGAGAGTTCCAGAGAGATGGAGCCACTGCTGCAAACACTCTGTCACGTTTTTAACCGAGTTCTTTTAACAACCAGCAGGTCCTGGTCACATCATCTGAGGGACCTGCTGGGAGTGTACGGCTGCACAAGTCCTTTATATAGGCCGGTGCTTGATTATTAAAAGCTCTATATGTTAAAACCAGGATTTTAAACTGCATTTTGAAACAAATGAGGAGCCGGTGCAGCTGGATTAGCAGAAGAGTGACATGTGGAAGTTTAGATTAAAAGCCTTGAAGCAGCGTTCTGGACAAACTGAAGCCGTTCTAAAGATTTTTTACTGAGACATGTGAAGATGGAGTTGGTATAATCATCAAAGAAATGCTACAAAAAAGGAAGTAACCTTTGTTTGTATATCACGTTTCAAAGACAGTGTCACAAAGTGCTTTCCAGAGTAAAACAAGTAAAATATGATACAAATCAACAAATAAATAAAACAGAGTAAAAGACAATTAAGCAAAAAAAAAAAAACACTGCTACAAATAAACAAGTAAAATAAAAGCTGCAAAAAACACAATGTAAGTGGATTATCAGCAATGAATTATAAAACTATTCTAAAACATAGTAACATTGAATACTGAAGCGTGATTTACACCGGTCCATCTGCAGTGCATCTGCGGTGCGCTGACACAACCTTCTGCAACACAACACAAGCTTTATGCAGAAGGTCTATTTCCAGTCTGTCAATTTTGCGATTAAATACCCAGAGAAGCAAGTCTGGGTTCAAAATGTAAGCGCATAAACGCACTTTAACACTGCATATAACACTATGCCCATTTTACCCATGGACAAATAAGTTTTATTTTGAACGTAAAAAGGAAAAAAACAATTTGACACAAAACACGCATTTACAAGGAGAAAGGAGAAGGCATGGGGCATAACTACTTAAAAATAAGTCCTAAAATGTCTTATAACTGAAATTTTGAGTTTTTTGTTCCCATTTTGTTAATTATTAGGGAACAGGAGATGGGTTGTGCTCACAGTGAAATGGGTTAGTTTTACTCCACTAATGTATTTTTTGCAAAAGTTCCACTGTTATTTTTCACAGTTAAAAGAAAATCCAGAATTTTGAATAAAATCGTGTTGTGGAACACATCCCTGGTTGACATAGAAAGCACACAAAAGGTGGATGATGACTTCTTTTCTCATAACCCCAACTTTATTTCATTACAAACATGAAGATTATTTTCACTTTCATAATAAATTGGAAGTCTTTTTTGTTTCATGAACTAGAATGAATCCAGGAGCTTTTTAAAATTCAGCTGAAGCCACAGAGGCCCCATGGTACCCTCTTTCATTCATCCCAGCAAAATGACACAGTCAAATGCAAAGCAAGGGAAATAAAAAGGAGAGGAAAAATGAATTCAGCCAGTGTCAGGAGTCATGCTTCATTAGGCTTCATGTGTGGGTGCTGACTGAACACAGGCATGACAGAGCCTTATTAACAGTCCCAACAAGAGACAGCCCACAGCCATCACTCAGGCCTGGATATGAACATCTGGGCTGCTGGACGGCAAAAGAGAGTTTACTCAAGTCATCATCACGAAAACACCCCTTCAGTTGGATGTACTGAAACCACTGCAACCTAAAGATCATAAAAAGGAAGAATATATTCAAAGAAATGTAAGCAATTTAAGTAGTTTCATTTAATTTTCATCCATATTGCTCAGGGAAGTTCACAGAGTTCAGCATTACTCCCTGTAGAGACATTATCATTCAGCCATTGAGGAATATTCATTAAACCATAAATCCAATGCAGTTTTTTTCTGTTATTGCTTTTATTTTAGGGTTATTGTGTTTGCACATAATCAAGAAAAATATGACATATCCGGCAACATTTATTATTGAGTATTACCTTTTTTCTGAAAAAAAGACCAGACAACCAGTCAGCATGTTTTTAAGTCTGCATGTGAGTTTTTCTAGAATATAATTAGAATATCTATGTATTTATATATATAGCATGTGTCCAAAAACATTCTTGTTTTGTGTCTAAAACATGGTTCTACTAAAGATTTTAATTTTCTTTTCTCTGTTTCAACTTAAGTATGCAAAAATGGTTATAAATAGTACGTATTTGTTTGGTTCACTTTTGGACCAAAAGGCTTAAAAAAAAAAAAAAAAAAAAATCACAGTTTCAACAACTGTTCTTTTGGGGATGACAAACTAAAATGAGCTCTGATCTGGATGGAAAAGCAGCAAAAACAAACAAAAAAAAGAGAGGCTCAGTTTTAGGGCCCATTCTGTTCACGCTTTACATGCTGCCCTTAGGAAACATAATCAGGAAACATAGCATTAACTTTCACTGTTATGCAGATGATACACAGCTGTATTTATCCATTAAACCTGACCAGAATGACCACCTAGAGAAACTGAATTCATGCATCAGAGACATTAAGACCTGGATGACAATTAACTACCTCCTTCTAAACCCAGAAAAAACAGAGATCATGATACTGGGTCCTAAACACCTGAGAGATGCTCTCTCAGATCAGATAGTCTCCCTGGATGGTGTAAACATTCTACAGTCAGAAGCATAAAGGCTTTCATTTGACCAGGATTTATCATTTCATAACTTATCACAAAGTTGCAAAACTGCATTTTTCACCTACGTAATATAGCTAGGATCAGGAATATGTTACCTAAAAGTGACGCTGAAAAACTCGTCCATGCATTTGTTACGTCTAGACTGGATTACTGTAACTCTTTGCTAATAGCATGCCCTAAAAGTTCTGTAAAACGTTTTGAGCTTGTCCCGAACACAGCGGCAAGATTGTTAGCAGGAACTAGCAGAAGAGAACACATCACTCCTGTGTTAGCTTCTCTCCACTGGCTACCAGTTGAGTCCAGGATCAAGTTCAAAATCCTCCTGTTAACATATAAGGCTCTGAATGGTGAGGCCCCATCCTATATTAAAGATCCCATAGTTCCTTACAACCAATCAGAACACTTTGCTCACCTTCGGCCACCAAGCCACTATGTTATGGAACAAGCTCCCAGCTCATGTGAGAGAGGTCAGCACAGTGTCTACATTCAAAGTTAGGGTAAAAACATTCCTCTTTGGATAGGCCTATTGCCAGGATAGCTAGTAATCAGAGAATATTTAACATACTGCTCCCCAACTGTAATGAGGTTTGGGGGAATAACTATAATTATAATTTACATATTTCTCCAATATCTACTTGATATGCTAAAAAATATGTATATTCTCTAAATATTAACATAGAAAGCTGCTAGAAAATAGAACCTGGGGAAAGTATGGTGCACCGGGGTTCTATCCTCTATTTTCATCTACTTCTCTCCTCTATTCTTTATTATTTATTTATGAATGAGTTTTGCATGCCTCTGATGGTGCAGTGTGATTTATATGTTGTTCCTTTTTCCCACTCCTCTCCAGGGAGAGCGGGAGAGACTTCCGTTTCCAGGAGGCTCGTCTGTGTTCCTGTTCCTGGCAGTGGACCTCGTCACTGGCTCGTTTGGTGTCTCAGAGTGGGAGAGATTCCAGGTGGCTCATCTGTTCTTGGCAGTGGACCTCGCCTCTGGCACATCTTGCATCCTCATCTGTCCCCCCAGCCTATCTCGATGAAGCCCATCCACTACACTATTTAATCATGTAGTTGTAGAGTTAGAAAGATCGTCTGTCCGTCCAGGGATAAGATCTCTGCCTCATGTGGGCATTCCTAAGGTTTCTTCTTTTTTTCCTTAATCAGGTTTTTTGGGGAGTTTTTCCTTAGCGAGAGAGAGGGTCTAAGGGCAGGGATAACCACTTTATTTAGTCTGTTTAGTTTAGCAATTAACTATTGTTTATATTTTATGTCCGACCCTCTGCTTCTGTAGAATTATCAACATGAAGCCCAATGAGGCAAATGATTTTGTGATATTGGGCTAAATAAATAAAATTGGATTGAATTGAATTAAAATTGACCTTTATGGTCATTTAAATCCCTTTGTTCACTTCAGCTCTTTGGTTTGTGGTTAATAAAGTTACCAGAATCAAAGTGACTTAGACCTAACTGGGCCATGGTTTGCCTGGTCTTTGCCAGAGTTCAGGTGAGCGTTGACACCTCCCAAAAGAAGTCCAAAAGGTTCTTTTTCATACCCAAGGAAGCACGCATTGTAGTGTCACACAAGGATCTAAAAAACACAAAGATTTTACTTTCTTCAACATCTGTTTCCATTGAGAAGTAACAAGCAGTTCAGAGAGATATGAATCAAACTGTCCGTTGTTTTTGACTCGTCTCACCTCGCTGTGACTCGATTTCAATCATGTTGCACTTGAGCAGTGCTTTAGCGAGTACAGGCTCCTTGTAGGAAAGAAAAACCTATCACTGTCTCCAACTGTTTTCTGTCAACGGCAGACTCTCATCGTGTATGTAAATCACCTCTACTCCAACTCGCCATGGTTGAAGTAGGAAAAGAGAAACAAGAAAATCAAGCCCACATTACAGTACGCCCCCTAGGGAACACGTGTTAAGCCATGCTGAGTCTGCGCTAATGTAATTTCATCATAAGATCTGTAAGATAATGGAGGATCAAGCTCAAAACGAATCGACAATACAAAAAAAGACTTTAAAAGACCAACTACAATACATTTCCTCATTTGCAAACATGTTGTTCGACGACGAACTCCTACCATCAACTGTGAATTCTTTCTACAAAATTTTATTATGAAAATCTATAAAGAAAAACATCTCCACTGTGTAAGCCTAAGAAAAAGCTTTTCAGTCCGTTCATAACAGCTCTCCGAGCTAAAGAATGGAGACCACAGTGTCTGCAACTGGCCGCCACTTTCCTGCCAATCAATTTGTTTAACTCCCTAGGCGAGGGCAGTGATTGGTGGACCCTGCACACACACTCCCTTCCTGCAAACAAAGCAGCCCATATGCCCTCCCAGCAGGGGCCGGCCCTGATATGGGGCCCATGTATTTGGAGTCCCAGTTATAGGAATTTAGAGCTAATGGGATGAAAGGCCAACCATCAGTGAATTGAATCTCTGAGCAAATCAAGTGGAATGTGCATTCAGAGTGTCACTCATCGTCCACTCAGAACTGCCCACGGTTCTGCTCTTCTGTGGGCATAACGGAACATCTTATCCTGGTGGCTGATCAATCCAAATCCAATGAAAAGTTTCAAACATTGCCAACAATTAAACCGCAAATTACAAATGTTGTTTCCATGCATAAATTTTGTCCACAAAGGACTTTTGTTTTAAGGCGTGTAACTCCAATAGTGTTGGTGGCAGTGCGGGTGGAACGTAAACAAAGTCTCCACGGACAACAGAGCTTCAGCTTTGGGGGTTTAAGCTAAACAAGTGGCCCCATTTATGGTAATGGTCTTGTTCTCTGCAGGAGATCTTCCATATTTAATCAAGTCAGAAGATTTGTACAAACAAATTAGGTAGTTAGTGGTTTGTTCTCTCAGTGTTCCCTCATTTATTCCAGGAGATACTTTCTAAAAATAACCCCTGATGGGTGAAATCAGAAAAGTTGGACGTTTTAAGGCTGTAAAACTCCTCACTACACACTTTATACACTTTTCTAATACAGACATGAACATTTTTATTCTTTTCTCTCATTCTCAAAGTTCAAATGTTCATGTAAAGATAAGTTGATTACTATAGAATTAAAAAAAAAGATGTGATTAAAGATTTATGTAATTGTGGCAAACTGAATGCATTCTGCCCCGACGACACGGCCCAGAGGAGACTGATTGATGGAGGTCTGCAGCCACATTGTGCTAAAAGTGAATGCACTGAAAAATTTGCAAATCAGCAATACCATAAAAGACAATCCACAGTATTTTCTTAACCTGCCGTAACCCTTTCAGGGTCAAACGGTGGCCAGAGGCTGTCCTGGATACTGTTAGGCAAAGGTGGGGTACACAGGACAGGTACAGGGACACACAATTACACGTGTATGCTTAGGAGCAATTTATTAAGTTTTAAAGCATGTATTTGGACTGTTGGATGACGAAAACCCACACATGCATGAGGAGAACATGCAAACTCCACACAGAAAGAGCCGTGCTGGGATTTGGGAGGTGAAACCACAGCGCCACTGTGCCGCCTTTATTAAATATGGAAAGTAATTTTTTGTCTCACTTTCAGTCAGTTAATATTTGTCTTCAATTTTCTTGAAGTTCAGTATAAAGTTTCTACAGTCATTAAACTTGAACAAAAGCATTTTTTTTAAAAACATTTGTTTTATAGCGAATCCAACTTATTTAAAAATGAACTTGATAATTCAAGGCCTTCACTGAAGGCTTTGCAGGCCCATGATGTCAACTGGCCTGCAGTCTCACCTGACTTGATAAAACAAAAAATGTTTTTAAAATTCCATGGACTGGTGTCAAAAGTCCATGGACTCTTGAAATGAGAGACACCAAAAAAGCAGAAGACCTAAAGATAGTAATCAAATGAGCCTGAATTTCCATGACACCTGACAGTGACACAAGCTGACGGCCACCAAACATTCATGCAATAATTCATACAAGATGAACAATGTTTGTCAAAGTCTGAAATTTGGGTTAAAAGCATCTTTCTTTGAATGCTCTGTTGTAATATTTCATTATTTCTTGGTAATAACACAAGGAAATCCATAAATGTGTCATTCATAATGACTCTTAAATATATTTTAGCTGTACATTTTTTTTAAAAAGTATGCGTTCATATATTCAACATTTACCAATCATTTCTAATTATAGTAGTAAAGTTTAGACTAATGCTTATGATTACAATTTCCTTCTTCTAATTATGTTTCAATCTTAATCTTTTTGGGATTAATAAAAGAAATCCAATTACAACCTAATGTCTAAAACATATTGAAATGAAGCGATCTGAGGGGATTTGGAGAGAAGATTTGTCTTTCATTACTGTCGCTTTTACATCTGTGGACCATTTGATGCCTTAAGATTATCCTGTTATGGCAAAGCTGATCATTTTCACTTAACAAAAGTATAGAAAATAGCCCCTAATCTCCCTCTTCAATGGAGTCTGTTTGGTCAGACATAATCTGCGGTGTCTGAATGAGCCACATAATCCCAGTCCCCTGCAGCTTCCACGAAATGTTTGTGTTGGCGAATGGATTTGTGGCCCCACCCTTGTCTCCTCCGGCGTAGCTTCTCTACTGTATGAGTCTGCCCTGGGGGGGACCAATATGTTCCTTTTTCTCAATGAAACAACAAACCTATGTTTCTGAGATCTGTCTCTCTAAGAGGCTTCTTTGCGTTGATTAACTGTCACATTGCTTCCCTTTTCCCACCTCCTTGCCCTCCATTTTTTTTCTTTTTCTCCCTCCTTCTTTCCATCCCTCCCCCAATCCCACTTCTAATTTATTCCCTCAGCGTCGTGACCCCCCCTCCTCTTCTTATTCCACTGTCCTTCCTTCCCTCCCTGCTCTACATCAGCCCCTGACTCAGCGTTCTATCTATCCTTGGCGGTGAGCCGGCTACTGGGTAGTCCAGGACGGCGTCTGCAGAAGCTCTGACAGCTGTGTGCGACTCTGTCACTGTGGAGGCTGGATGACTGTTGTCATGTGTTACAACAGATATGACTGATATATTAATGGTAACAACTGTTGTAGAATACGTCCTTCATCCAAACAGAGTCAAGTAATTAAAATCTGTGAAGTCTGAAAGATGATTTGTTGACAGTTGTTGACAGGACTTAAGTTTATTTATTTATTTATTTATTTTTTAAATCAAGTCATAAAGTTTAGAAGTCAAACTGAAACAGTCAGTCTAAATTGGATAAACAACAGTCTCTTGTTCCTTAAAATATTTGTATTTCATTCATTTTCTTTAGGCTTTTGAACTATTGCTTTTAGTTGAGTTGAAAAAAACACTTTTGACAAGTTAGATGAATTCTTAAGTCTTTTCTGCTCTTGGAGCGCCCTCTGCTGATGACTTTGAAGTAAAGCATTAGCACCTCTACGGCTCTTAAATGATGCTCCAGTGGAAAAAGCTTCTCCAAACTGCTGATTCATGATAAGTTTTAATCATTAGCTCAAATTTACTCTTCCTTGGATAGAGTACAGATAATTAGAAAACTGCAGTCACGTCCAAATACCTCGCAGCTACATTTGATGATGCTTCTCTTCAAAAGGGAAAATGTTTGAAATCAACCACACAGACAGATGTACAACTAATCTATAAATAGAGTTCAGATTAATCCAAAATTTTATTATTTTATTATTGTATGGAAACAGTAATTAGGAGGGAATAATAGAAAATGAGCAAGAAATGCTTACTTTTGAAATTACACAGTTAAATATTATGATGATAATTAGGCATAAATGCCTTTTATTGTCTATAATTTTGTGTTTATAAATGTTAAATGTATTTTTAGTTGTATTTCAATAGGTTGTCAAAAATGACAGCTTCATAATTGACAGTGACCCTGATAAGCACTGTCTGCACAGATTACAGTGTAGAGAACTTTGTTAAACCAGAAGGAAAGCTGATTGACAGTAGAAGAAAGAAAACCAGCCTTGGAGTCACCATGGCCGATCTACAGATTATAGACCTTTCATTTGACCTCATTGCCACATTTGTAACGTGGTTCAACTGTAACAAGGACACTGACTTTGACAACTTTAAAAAAAGTTATTTGTTACAATCTTTACTCATCATAACCATTAAACATTTCACTTTGCGACAAGCATTTAACTTTAATACTGGAACTAGGATGAGTAATATTAATTTCTGGAATATTGTAATTATCATTTCTGATGACAATTTTAAAGCACTCCATTTTTATACTTGACCAGTAATTTGAATAACGATTTCTGGAATGATGCAATATCTTTAATTCTCAGTGAATTAATTAGATTATAACAACTATGTGGAGAAATTAGTAAAATAGTTCAATATAATAGGGTTTGGATTATATAAATATGTTTCCTACCACTTCTTTTTAAGCAGTTATTGTTTTTGAAAAATGTCACGTTTAATGGATTTTTTGTGTTGTTGTATTGTTTAAGTACAAAAATGTCAATTTATGATTTAGTGAAATTATGGAATCATTTATATTTATATTCAAGTCTGTATCTGTGTACAAGTTTTAGATTGTGAATGAAATACATTCAAAGGTTATTTAGTCCTTGAATAGTTTGTCACCAGATGCTTTACTCATATAACTATTCAGGGGACTAAGGAAGGAACATGTATGTGGAATATTAACTGGAAACGCCAAGGTGAAAATGAGAAAAATACCAAGTGATGGCAACATCAGGAAGAAGAATCAAATACCTGGCTGGGACTCTGGGAAGAACTGGAGGAAGGTTAGATGGTGATGCCCTCGACAATCAGACACTGGGATTGGTTACCCCCAAACTGGGGGAGTGGCTACTGCAGTTCCTGAGAAAAACCTCAGACATCTCAGTTCAGAAAAGTGCAGAGCTAACTAATCTGTACAGAGTTGGGAATCAGAGTTTGGGTAATGAATGGTTTCTATTTATGTATCTGTCTGTTTGTCATTCTCTTTAAGGGAAGTCCAACTTCATGGTGAGTGCTTCATCATGCTTCACTGACTCAAAACAATTGACCATCTGTGGGCAGGAACAATAGTATTTGTGTCCAATCCCACCCCCACACACTACTAAATACACAGAAAATTAATTAAAAAAATTCAGTATAGTATATATAAACAACATGCACACATGCATAAATGGAATAGAAAAACAGAATTCACAAAAGTCAGTAAAAAGAAGTCTAATTAAGATCATGACTCTTAAGTTGGCGTTGAGCTGACTGACAGTATTCTCCTGTTCAGTCAGGACAGTCCTGTACCTCCCTTCAGCTTTCTCTCCATACAGTGCTTCATCATGGACTAATGTTTTTTTACGGCAACCTTCTATAAATGTGCGTTCAAAAAGAAATTCAATCTTTTCAGGCTTCCCAGACAATGTATTGAAACAGCTTGGAACTGTTGTGTTTACAGGTGCTGGGTTCTTATTAAAAGTGGGGACTGCTCTGAGCAGACTGGTTTCAAAGGGTGAGAGGTCAACGCTGTTCATGTGTTTTTGACTTATCAAGATCATTATTATTGATCTTTGGGAGTTTCTGACTCTGTGTTCAAAAGCATCATACAATGAGTTCCAAATTATTGAGAATATTGTATTTAAGTGCCAAAAAGATCAAATTCTTTGTTTTTCAATGACATTGTGTCTTTGGGGCTTTTTGAATCACTGACATCAATCTTAGACACCTGTGATCATTCATTTACCAGGTGAGTTCCATTAAAGCAACAAGAAGGATGTTCCACATTATTACAGTAATATGAACCTGCAGGCCCGGAGACCCAACAACGCTCTCAGGACCGCATTCTCAGGACTCCTTTTTTGAGACAGCTCCTCTTTGCTGCTGGTTGCTAAAATAAATGTTACTAATGGTGAAAAATTGGTATGTTTCATGCACTGTTAACTTTATTGGTTATGGATGATTATTTTTAATGTTTTTCTTACTGATGAATAATACATTTATTTTTAACCCTTTAGGCACCAGAGTTACTCAGTAGACCTAAAACACTTAAAACAAAAACAAACTTAAAAGTATCAACAAAAAAATCAACATAACAGTTATTCCAATGTAACAGTTCTTATGTCTATGTTCCACACTCTGTGACTGTTCAAGAGTTCATCAAAGTGATGGCTCGGGGGAAGAAGCTGGCTTTGTGGGGAGTGGTTTTGGCGCACATCTGAAATGTTGCCCTGAAGGCCCGGTCCCACTGGCTTTCACTG
>NC_050528.1:27056389-27069235 GCF_002922805.2 Oryzias melastigma
AATTAAAGCGTCAATATACATTTCATTTGAGCATTGTAAACTATTTCACACCGCATTTTTCCTTTTTCTCCTTTTGGGGGTGGGGTGGGGTGGGGACTCCCTGAACTAAATAGTGACGCCCACCACCTATTTAAACGACCTAGAGATTTACAACGCAGTTTGGACCACGATGGATCAGTCAGAGGACGAGTTCGACGACCTTATATTTCTCACGGATTTGTTTTTGGAAGAAATTAAGGTAAGGCTGCTTTTATTGAATGTTGTTGAACGTACAGCAGTAACACTTTGTTTATTTAAATGGTGACAATGTATACTAAATCATTACTATATGTTGTGACGTTATCAGTCTGAACAACCGCCGGAAGCACCCCCGATGACTTTTATTCGGTGCGAGGAGGACGAGTACGGACATCCTTTGCCAAAACGTAGGAGAAGGGGAGAGCGGCGGAGACCAGCTTCGTCCAAAAGTGAGTCAGTTAGCTGTTCTGAAGATTACTTTTTTATTTCTATGTACATGAACAGTTGTTTAAACGTAATGCATTATTATCTATACATGCTAATTTTGATGAGCATCTACACACCATTTTTAAAAGACTTCTAGGAAAATTCCAGGGCACTGGATTTCCAAATGGTAGATTTGAACAGCATACATACAAAAATGATGAAGTAATGGGACTTTAGGGCGAGAATAGTGAGGGAATTAATGCAATGCAATTCAGAGAACTACACAGAGCCGCTCCCAAGAACCCCAAGTGAGTGAATGGGGGAATCAAACAGAAAGGATTCACTCAAACAACCCAGATGTATGGAGAGAAAATAGACTCACTCCGATTTGTGATAATGATTCTTGATTTGTGGATAACTTTGGATTTGTGTGTGTATTCTTGATTTGTGTGTGTGTAATTTAGAATTTGTTCATAACTTTGGTTAAAAAAAAAAAATACAATTTACACATGTACAAATTAAAACTACAACAGCTTGAAACTACTTACACACAAAAATCTATAAAAAAAACATGCACGAATCACCTCTTAGGCACGGAGGAGACCTAAGTTACACACAAAATCCATCGTGAGACTCTTTTCTCATCTCACCAATTCATCCCTGAGTGATGCGTTCAAGTACTACTACAATGCTGGGTCATTAGAGTTTTCCTATCAGCCGTTTCAAACTTGTGAATAATATCTGGTGAAACTTGAAATCTTCCCACTTTCTTAAACAGATAATGCCAATAATTAATATAAAAAAGTCTAAACAAATGTTTTTAGAAAGACTTATCACTTTAAATATATTTCCAGAAAAGAGCGCTGAACTGATCGCTTCCTCTAAAGCCCCGCCCCTCACAGCTCCTGTGATGAGTCTATTTTCTCTCCGTAAAGATGCTGTTTATAGAACAGTATTAGCAAAGCTATTATCTATATGTACACTGTTTCCCAGACCACACAAGGAAATCAACTAATAGTGCACTATCCAAAAATGACACGTGGTTGCTAAATAGTGGAAGACCTATATGTGATTGAGAATTCTTTCTCTACTGTCATCACATTCATCATTTGTACTGAAATCTGCATTGTCTCATTTAAACAAACACAGGAACTCCAACTGTGGCTCCAACTCCAACTTTGGACCCATCATTCATGCCGTCTACAAGTGGACACCAGAGTGTAACAGAAACTTTTCAAGATAAAGGTAAGTTATTCTTACAGTTGTCCTAAGAAATAAACCACTATAATGTAAAGTACATTAAAATGTAACCAACATCATCGACCTCCATTTTGTTTGTTTACGGTAAACATTGTTTGGCTGAATCATCTTTATGATGGTGATGTCACTTACTGCTGACTGGAGCTCTGAGTCACTGAGTTACTTCTTAGCACTGGACACCTTTTTTTTCTGTCTCCCTCATAAAAGAGGTCCAAGACCTTCTGGGGCCTGCCGATGACCCCACTCCATCACATTGGACAGCTCGGAAAGCTTCCTCCTTGGAAAAGTGGACGGTGTTAAGACCTTCTATGGTTAATCAGTTGTTGATGTACGAGAAGCCAAAAGAGGGACATTGCCATCACTGTCGCTCTCAGGTTGCAGCAATAATGTGCCGCGACTGTTTGCCAAGACCACTTCATTGTGCGTCCTGTGATTTGACTGTACACGACCGCCTCGTGCTCCATAATCGATCATCAATGATCGAGGGATTTTACAGGCCGATACCACCAACCACTTTTGTCAAGGAAGAGGGAGGAAACTTCACATACCACGAAAAAGGTACTTCAAGTAGGATCACATATGCCTTTTAAATTTGGTAAATGAGTCCAGCAATGGTTGGTAAAAAGACTTGATTTATTTTACATTTTGGAAGTGAGACACATTTGCATTAAATATTTCAGTATGTTTTAGCTAAAATGGTTTGTTTACTTCACTAGTGTGCTTTTTGCCTGTCATCCTCCCCCGCTGTGACTGCTCCACTGGTCAAACAGAGGTTTCTGCAGGAAAACAAGTGATTCTGATTGGAATGAATGGTACTATTACCTTCTTTTTTTCACAATAATTGTCTTTCAAAAAAATATTTTAATAGAGCATGATTTATTTCTTTTGAAGGACGATACAACCTATCCCTTCCAAAGGCCACGTGTTCCTGTGGAAAAACTTGGGATGCTGGTATTGGTGATCTGGTACAAAGTGGATACTGGCCAGCTACAGTCAACTTTAAGACTTTGTACACCTTGGATTTGGTCGCATACTATGAAGATCTGAAAGTTACTGCGCCGGAAATGTCACGGCATGCTTTTGTTGGCATGCTTGAACAGCGCACTAAAGTCTTTGGTCGAGTGAGTTGCATAATTGAGACAACAACTGTGTTTTAACTTTGAAATCTTAAATTTTTTTTTTCTTTTTTTCTTTTTACCCCCAGAGTGGTAAAATATGTGGAGACACCATGCAGAAAGCGTTCCTACAGTGGTCCTATGCAAAAGTTGATGTCGAGAGGCTGTCTCAGACGAATCACTTTGAGTCTCCAGCATCCACACCCTCCATGTTGGCTGTTGCAGAGGATGGGAACCACCAATCAGGACCAGCCATCCAACCTTCACCCTCATCAGGTATCAAGCTGCCAGCCGTCATGCAGATTCAAAACATTTTAATAATGTGATAAAATATTCTGCTAATATACAGATTGAAATCACAACATATTCAAAGATATGTGTGAATATTGTCAGAAGTGCATTCTTTTAATTTATGCATGTGTTAATGGGCGATCTGTCAGCTTTAATGTTTTCTTGTCATCAACTGTTTTTATTTATCCATTAATTTATTTTTTGCATTTGTTGCAGTGGGACGACATGGTCTCCAGAATGGGGAGGACCACAAAAAAATAAACATCAAAGGGAACTCTGTTGACCCGATTGACCTTTGAACATTATTGCTATTGCTGTTGTTTTGTGTGTTGTGTTGCTGTTGTGTTGTTAATAAATGTAAACAAAGATGTGATCTAGATATTTTTTCTAAACATGCACACATGTATGATTTATCATAGGAGGACTTAATTGTTGTAAACATATGAACACAAAAAAATACTAACTAAAAATAAGTAGGAAAAAAAATTAATGACACAATAAACATGATATCAATCGCTAGTATTGGATGTAATTTGTACTTCCATAAGACAGTGTATTAAAGATCCATCATAGCTATGGCAATTGCAAATGATCAAACTGAAAATTCTAATACACACTCGACAGTTAGTGTATTCAGCATTTTAAGTGACTACAATGAATTGATATCTTTCTCTTACTTATTTTAGTCAAATTGTAGTATTTATGTAACGCATGGAGGTAGTTTGTGTAACATAGTTGAATATATATTTGTGGTTTAAAAAAAAAAACAGGTAAATATTTGGCTTTTTGGTTACCTTTATAGCAAAAAATACAGACGTGTTTTCTTTACAGTTTTGCTGATACAAAAGGAAAAACTTTGGATCCTAAATCAAGATATATGGCAAAAGTCAAATGTTAAAAGTTCAATGGATGTAAGAATGGTGAAGCTGCAAAACAACAAATGCTTCATGTTAAAATGTAACTTGATCTATTAGGATGTTTTTGATTGGAATGGCTTTTGATTTCTGTAAATATGACCACCTATTGCAGCAAATTCAACAAATTATAATTTCTAAGTCTCTAGAATCTATCAAATGTTGTGGAACTCTGTTGTGTGTAATTATGTGGAACAGTGAATTTGAAGGTTTTTAATTTTTGAAAAAAATGCTGTCAACTTTAGGAGGTTTGTTCAGTGTAATTTAATATATACTCTAATTGTTAGTGATTTGAACATTATACTCACTGTCATTTGCTTTCAATATTTTGAAAAATCATTGCATAATAGTTTGGAATATCATAGTCCAGCTACCACACTGTTTGATTGTTGTGTATCATGGAGAACCGTCAAAAATACAAAAGGGTTGAATATTTTTAAATGACTGATTCTGAAGTATAGGCTGATGGGTAATGGTAAATCAATACTGGATTATCTATATACCCAACCCGAGATAGAAGAGTGCATCGTAACATGAAATAGAGCTTAAAGCAAGACTGAAGGACATAAGGTCAATAACTGGCTAAAGCAGGAGGTGGTGGACGTCTGTTAAAACTGACTGATGGACGGTCGATGTGTTTGATCACTTTGGAGTGGCTGAAGAGAGAGTGTACACAGAGCTTTAGTCTGTCATACATGTACCCTTGTTTTTAGGTTTAAAGAGATCCACTGAATTACCAACAAACTCAATCAGTTACACTCAACTGTTCAAAACAAGAGAGATTGCACAAAAACAGTAGAAATATTCATTTTTCTTGCGGCACACAAGCCTAGAGGGTGGAATGATCTTTTAAGCTTCCAGTTCCGGGTCATAACTTGAATCTGTTATTGTATAGTATAAATATTTGATATTAAATCCTGAACCGGATAATTCATCTAGGGAAAATGATACAGTCGAACCGGGATGGGATTATATTATTTCGCTTCCTTCCACTTCCTTTCAAGCGGTCTATGTAATTCAATCTGAAGGGTTTTTATTTTTTTATGTATTATTACTGATTGCTTGAAATAAACCATTTCATTCTTTAATGTTTTTAAGATGAATCTTCAATAAAATGGAAAAATTCTCTGTAAACTTATGCTGTTAGATGTAAGTTTTTCTACTGGTTAGAGGAGCAATAAAACAGTTTCCTGTGTGAAACTACATCTGAAGGTCGATGCACACCAGTCGTGTTGACTTGCGTTCATGTAACCACTTCCATCAAAAGTCCATGCAAACATTGAGTGTTTGATAATTGAATGAAACAACTTTCACATTTTGCTTCGCACGTTTTTAAGTCAAGTCGCATTTTTAGTCACATTTTAATGACCGTTTTTGGGCTAAATACGTACATAATGCGCGCCTATTAAAACCAGCCTGAACTTCGACCAATCAGAGACTTGAATTTCAGCAACGTATGGATGGACTCCCTTCAAATTCAAGACTCCACACAGAAAAGTCCCAGCCGAGAGTTGTTCCAGAGCCTGTGAGGTCACTGAGGCACCATGAAGTGCGTCATCGGAAGGTTTCCACCTTCTAGAAATACACAGAAAAATCATAAGATGCATCGAGTAGGGTGTAAAATGCAAATCAAAATCAGCTTGAAATAGAAATGCTTTTATTGTGGCAGTTTAACCCAAAATTTGCAGATTGTTTTTTTTATTCACTGTATTGTATGTCTTCCTAATTTTCCAGGGAGTCATAGATTATGTCTGAATTTCCCCCCAAATCCCTAACTACTAAAAACTACATAGTGCGGGACTATATAGTGCCCTTGATTTGAAAGGTAATTTGAACACGATGCTCACCACTTTTCATTCGTTTGTCTAAACGCTGGATATGACGTCACTGGTTTCACAAAGTTAAAAATCAATACAAGACAAACATTTCACGTTTATTTGTGACTTCATTGTGTTTTAAAACACAATGCGAAAATGTGGTTGTTTTATTTAAAAATTATGTTTAAACCAATTTTTTTGTTCAAAATTGTTTGACTGCAATGCATTGCGGTCTATATTCACGGATCTAGTGAGCATTGATGCATGCTAGTTTTTAGCAAAAACTTGTGAGAACTTTCTAGTGCACTCGATTTCGGAATTAATACTTGTAGACAGCACTGGAAAATGGAAAATGCACTATACAGTGAGTGGGAGAGGAATTAGCCCCAGTCCTCAAATTGAGGAACAGTATGTCCTTCTCATTTATTTCTTTCAAAACAAAGACAACAAATGTGGAATTATTGCGAGAAGTTGTTGCATTTGAAGGGTTCATAAACTGATCAACAGTAGTCTGGAGTAAGTCACATAATGCGTTTGCTTTTTGTGCAAACATCTTGTATTTTTTAGTTTTGATTAAAATTAGAAATTTTCACATAAAGCTAAAATTATTTTTTGAATGTGACTTTTCTGGATGTTAACACATCAGATGTGTTACTGTGATAACTAATTTAAATGACCCTTAAAGGAACAAAGGATTATTTGTTCAGTTAATCATCTGTTGTCATATTTAA
The DNA here is from genome assembly GCF_002922805.2 of Oryzias melastigma. NCBI lineage: Eukaryota > Metazoa > Chordata > Actinopteri > Beloniformes > Adrianichthyidae > Oryzias > Oryzias melastigma. The sequence continues at coordinate 27,062,962 of NC_050528.1, forward strand.
TCTGTGTTTTTATGAATGACTCAGTCACACACGTATGGGTGTTTGGATGGAGGCATACTGCAGAGGCCAGTGATGGAGGGTGGGGGAGGGACTGCAGGAGTGACTGTTAAAGAGTGGAGGAGCAGCCTGACTGAAGGAGGGAGAAAAATGAGGAAGGGAGAACACACGAAGGCAGGAAACGTAACACAAGGAAACCCTGTGAGTGACCTCAATAGACGCTCTCCATGCCTGACTCATCCCATTGCTTCCTTTTATTCCTGAAGTGGTGCAGTCTGCCTGCAAACATCCATCCATGCGCGTGCACACACGCACAAGCCGTAGGCACGCCGACAAGGGTGGCTCCGCCTCCTCTGCAGTGTAGCGACAGCCAGGAAGGGCAGCAATGGAGGAGCCAGCAATGCAGCAAGAAAAGATAGAGGCATCACAGGAGCATGGAGAGGATGGCGGGAAGGCCGACTGGAAAAACGACTGCTCTCTTTCCACCTTTCTCAAGCATTCCTGCCTGCTGTGTTGGTCGTCTCCGAGGGATGCTGCGGACGTCATGGAAACAGATGAGAGAATCCTCACCAAGAAAGCAGAGATTAGAGTAAGAAGACCGCAGCACCTAGCACTGGTGTGTTGTGTGCATGTGTACGTTTCAATCAGTGTTGTGTATATTTGTGTCTCTGCTAACATGTTTATAGGTTTCCTCTTTATTTATTTCAGTCATGTGACCAGGTCATGCATCATACATGTCAGTATTTATGTTGTTCCAGTGTTTTCTGTTCCATCGCAGCGTGTCCCGCAGTACTCCCCTGTGAGGGCAAACACAACCTGCTGTGAGCCGTGGGACCTCGTTAGCATAAACTCAATTGATCAAGGCTTCAAATATGAATGAGCATATGTGTTGCTAGTAGCAGTGGTATGGTCAGCTCCACCACAGTTTTTTTAATCGTTGACTATCTTTAACTGAAATTGTCATTACAGGTCAGGTTTTGGGTTTTTTAAATTTCTTAAGTTGGTCCTGCTCACCAGTAATCAGGCTTTTCAAGTAGCCAGGAAACAGGAGACTGTGAGGAGCTTTGATCTCAGCAATCAGAATAACAAGTGTCAGTGATCTTTGATGTTAAGCTTCACTCTTGGGATTCTATTTATGTCCTGTGACATCCTATAGTGAAGTCGTCCAGAGATGAAGATCAGATAAATGTTTGTGCATGTCACTGATCCATGTCTAGAGTCTGACATCATTTTTTCCGACCCATTGAATGAACGACAACTGGAGGTGGCTTTTTTAGGGTAAAATTTACTGATTAACTCCAACTTGGTTATTCCTTTCATCAACCAATTCCTTCACCTCCTCCCCCCACCAATGCTGGCATGAATGGAAACCCTGCTTTGATGTAAAATCCCTTGAGATGTGCCGCACATGTGACCCTATAGATCTTGGGCGTCATATCAGTCATATTCTGAGGATTTCTTTTAAGTGGATATGTGTGCACATCACATGCAGAGAAGCGGTTTCTGGTGTTACAAAAGCAAAATGCACTGATGTGCAATCAGAATGTTAAGGATTTCACATTCACTTGTTTGTTTTTTTATGATAAATTACATTTTTAGATAAAAAATCATTAGTTGTCATTGGGTGCAATGATTCACATCATGAGCAAAAATGTAGTAAAATTTAAATAAAACAAAATCATAGTTAAAAAAAGAGAAAAACAAAAGGAAAGAATGGGAAAATTGAAGCAGTGTTGTAAAAATATGATTAAAACTTAATTTTTTTGTCACAGCGAAGACTTTTGAACGAACTGTTTTGACATTTCTAAATCAGGCACACATTCTCCATGATCAGATGGTGTGTGAAGGAATATCTCTGTCTGGTAGAACGTTGTCAATCCATCCTCTTCCAGCTTCACCCACAAACACAAACACCTTTGACTTTTTCGCCGCAGGTTCCCCGTCTTTAAAGCAGTGCAGCATTTGTGTTCTGTCTCTGGGATCAAGAGTTCTTCAGCTGCTCTGTATTCTGTCTAAAAATTGAATAAAAAAAAGAGTTTGTTGAAACATACACTCATAACCGTGCTGCAGTAAGGAGTTCAAGATTTTGCCTTTATATTCTCTAGAGTTTCAGGCTGTTTGGAGAGAAATCATTAAAAAAAATATGAAAATGAGAGGAAATTTCAGCATAAAAGCATAATGTTATGCATGTTCATTCGTACCGATGTGAGGATTTCTGTCTTTGAAAAAAATGAAACATTGGATCAATTAACAAAAATTCTGTATTTTTGTTACATTTAGGAGTATTTGTTTTTATCATAATACATATAATAGTTGTGTAAAAAATTAACTCATTTTTTTAATTTAATGAAAACTAATCATTTTAAATGTACCAATTTAATTTTTTTTTTGATTTTGGTCTTTGTGTGTTTTATTTAGTCCTACTTCTTTTGCTTCTTTTTCTGTAATCTTGTTTACTCATTTAGATTCCTCCCCCAAGTCACACCAGGACTGAATTTCTAATGGTCCCATCTGTTTCAGTTAATTAGAGTCTTATTCATCTGGAATTTTAGGATTATAGCTGAACGTTTTCTGTCATCACATCTTTTGCTTTTTATTTCGATGCTTTTCTTTGACTTAATCTTATAGATTTGATGATTTCTATTTAAGTTTCTGTTCAGTTGCAGCAATCCAACAGAACTCAATGTTCTGCCTCTAGAATGACTCACAAAGGCAAAGTGTGAGTTCTCTTTGTAACTGCTTGCACGATGTCCCACAACCTTGACAGAAGTGTCTGAGTTTGCAATTGTTAACAATGTAGCAGTCAGAACCCTCGTCTGCAGACGGTTACTGATTTCTGGTCCATCGCCTCTGTAAGAATGATGTTACTTTCTACAAACGGTCTAGTTTGTTCAGAACACATTCCAGTGTGGCTGCAAACACAAACAAAATGACTTAAACTCTTTATGAAAAACATCTGTGAAAAAGATGCCAGAATAAAATCCTTCTTGCAAATAAGATCCAAACTTCTGGAAGACTTTTCTGATTTTATTGAAATATCAGCTACAGTAAAGTGTTTTCTTACAAATGACCGTCCGATGGCCTGACGTGTCTGCCCTCTCACTTCTCCTTGAAACTGTGAAATCAGGATGAATATTTCATGTAAAAAAAACGCACAAAACTGAGTAAAGCTGTTAACACCATCAGAATAAAAAAGTATGTTCACATCTTCCACTAAATTTGTAGTAAGAAACTTTATCATAAATTACAGAAAGGGATTCGGCTTTGATAGTCACACAACAAAACATATTTGTATTACAGAAAGTATAAACCAAAGCAGGAGACGTATTCAAACAAAGAATTGAGGAAGACTGTGGATGCTGCAGATGACTGATGAGAGATGAAGAAGAGGAGGAGGGGTTTGTAGAAGAAAATCTAAAAGACAGACTCACAACGGTGTCACTTTTAGTAGACGAGAAAAACGACTGCCTGTAAAAGACCCTAATGGACTAGAAGGCGAGATTAGAAGTTCTGGTTAAAAATATCATTATTTGAAGGAAACCTTGATTAGCTTAATGAAAGAGGAAAAGACACACAGTATTATCCAGTATTTGAAAAAGTCCCATCACAGAGATGTAGTGCCGTTGGGGTGAACTAGAGCAGAACAACTTGCACATGTAGATCCTGCTACATCTAGTGATGCAGAATGGAGTGCATCACCCTGGCTGTATTTGGGATGATGTGTCAGTTAATTCGTTTGATTACAGTCAGGGCTTCTTTCCACTGTTGTTTTCATGTGCAAGTAAACAGGATGCAAAAGTCATTTTTGGTACTTCCCAGTGCAACCATGGAGCTATACTTATATAGCACTTAACTGTACGACCCACAGCGATTTACAGCCTCAGTCCCATTCAACCATGCACACGCACGTTCACCCCAATGAAAAGGGAGTGTGTCAGTCCAAAAACATGAAGATTTCATCTGCAGTGGGATGCACATGTGAAGCAATCGGACTTTTATCAGTCACAACTGAATTGAATTCAGGGAACTCTAGAGAAATTCTTTTAAACTCCTATTGGGTTAATTCAATAAAATAAAAAAATAAAAAATAAAACAAAACAACTCATATATAAAACCCTTTATAGAGGTTATATGATAAATGTTCATTTAATTTAGTAAAACTATTATTTATTGATCAATTTGGCCAAAGTAAAGTATTTCCTCGTGATTTTAAAAAGCTGTAATGAATGCATTTGTGTGTCTGTAACAAATAATGAGATGTGGAGAATGGATTAAAACAACCAACTTGTTTGACAACAATCTTTTCTATAGTGTCTATAAAGCAGCTGGGTCATGGGGCAAGGATTTTATCTCCAAAGCAAAAACTTTATTGTTGCATTTCAGTTATTGGCCCATATTGGTAAATCACTTGTAAACAAGAGTAATCTGTGTCAAAATGAGGTTCTAAAGTAGGTGATTCTCCCATTTCATTTCAGGTATTGTATGTACAATGGAATCAATTTAGGTGAACATTAATCATGATTGTAACAAAATGGACATTTTTGCTGCCGACTCTATCATTTCTACTTTTCTAAATTCAGTCCAAGATTTTGGTTTTTACCCTATTTTTTTTTAAATCAATGACAATATTTTCTTTTTTTCTCTAAATGGTTCAGAGTAGCAGTATCTACATTTAATTAAGCATATTGGTGGAGCAATAGGAGAGCAAACCATTTAACATTTTTCATTTAGAATACTTTAAAAACATATCATTCTCCTCACATCGCTTTTATTAATCCATTTCTTGTATTATTTCTTTACATTTTCAATATATTTTCTGTGTGAGTCAATCCTTAGTTCTTCCTCATTTTTTATCCTATATTTGTTTTATTTAGCGCTATATGACTCACTTCTTCATTCTCACATTTTTGTATGTGTATTTTTCTATATCGTGTTCATTGAACAATCACGTCATCACTTTTTTTACCATGTGATCCTGATCTAATCTTAATCCAGCTAATGCAATCTACCAAATGATAAGAAACCCTGATGTTAATATAAACCAAAGCATTTTGCCCATCTATATGCATGCTACAGACTCAGTTATTCCTATCAATAAGCAGGTCCTGCTGCTGTTTGTGTGTTTGTGCTTTTGCATATAGGAGCTGGAGAATGCCGTGACGGTGGAGAGCCTGGAGCTTCAGGAGCAGCAGTCTGACCGGAAGGAGCTGGAGGACACCCTGGTGAAGTTAGACAAACACAAAGACAAGCTGATTCAGCAGATAAAAGCCACCAGACAGCTCTGCTATGAAGAAAGTCAACAGGTGAAATCTTTTTCCCACCACTTTTGATTTTGCATAACATACACTGCTTTAATTCTTCATTTTAAAACAACCTAACACGTGTTTGGGTTCTCAAGAGGCTGTTTTATTGGCCCACGTTTTAGCCTACAGTATTTACAAGCTCTGATAAAAACAAACCAGGTTTTGATCCAATATCTTTCTCTTGATTAACAACATGAAAGCTTGGAGTGTGTTTGTGGTTTCCATGTTTTCAAGGACAATTTGACCCAAGGTCAACTTGACCTCAAGCATGTTCAAACCACGAGCGAGCTTCAAGCTCACTCGTGGTTTGAACATGCTCGAGGTCTCCATTAGTCTGTGGGTCTTGGTGTGATTAAACATATTATTATCATCCTGCTGTCATCCTCCATGGGGAATTCATCTTCTGAAGTGATGCATGTGTTTATTACCATCTGTCTTTCTCTTTCAAGAGGGAGACATAAGCACATATTGTGTAGTTTGTTCCTATGAAGACTTGTAAAGGTGTGGACTTCAGCCTCAAGCTTTTTTTCAACAAATCAGTCTTAAAGTTATTTTGATTTCCAAAAATAGGTGAAAACTAAGACCAAACTATTTTGAGTCGTTTGTTTTTTGATTTATTTGATGAGTAAAATATCTGTTCTTTCATTGTAGATCCTGTCTTTGCAAGCGGAAGAAGTGCAGAAAGAAAACCAGGTGGAGGAGTATGAAAGAGAACTGGCCAGGGCGAGATGGAGACTGAAAAAGCTGAGGGAAGAAGTGAAAAAAGCCAAGAAGAAGGTGGAGGAGGCAGGAGAGAGAGACACGCCTCTGCAGGACTCAATTCGACAGTCATATGAGGAAATACTGCAGGTAAAAAAAGACTAAAACTGGATTGACTTAAATGAGAAATATTTTGGAGAAAGTGGGTGGGGTTCCTTTCAGCTTCCTTTTGATGACAATGATCATAATTGGCGTTGGCAGGATGGATAAACTAA
>NC_050528.1:27070116-27095515 GCF_002922805.2 Oryzias melastigma
TTTTCTATGTCCTCCATCATCAAAAATGCCACAAGAAATTGTTTAAAACACCAGAAACACAATTTTCATCAGTGTGTCTTAAAAAAAATATGGGGTCAACATTGACATATATAGAGATAGACAAAACAAGGCTGTGATGTCACCAATAGAAAATGCCTTACCTCAGGTTTCAACGAAATGAAGTCAATTCAGTCGCCATTCTGAATATCGCCTGACTTTGGCATTTGGGAACAGACAACATTAGCAAGAATTGATTGATCTGAGAATCAACCAATCAAACACTTCAAGCATCTGAGGTGGGGCCAGTGGGCACCGCATTGAGGCATCCGATTGGCCAGTTTATAACTTGAATAAATTGCAATAAAGAAAATACATCATTAAAAAATAGGTTTAACATAACATATTAAAGAAGAGACACCAAAACAAGAATGGTAATTCTGACAAATAGAATGACTTAGTTATAGCTGTTTATTTTTCAATAGATGTCTATGGGATTTAGGCTTCTGGGACCAGCGGGTACTTTCTATTTGGAATGTGAGGCAGAGGGGATGACCAGTCCAGGTCTATGGGCTCAAAATGGGCAACCACAACTTAATATTCGCAACCGCAACTTAAGATTCGCAACCGCAATTGCATGTTCACACATAAATCAAGATTCAGCAAACCACAAAATAAATCCTGTATCCTGTATCAAAAGATTAGTTTGTTTTTCTAGCATTTACTTTGCGTTTGTGAATCAAAATCCTGCATGTGAATTCCTGAAGCTGCGCTTGCGTACTCTTGCACCTGCAGTTGCGAATTGTGTCCCTGTCTTTACACGTCTTTCTGATTGGATGACCACAAACTTAATGGTCCAATCAAAGAGCAGATCGCTTCCTGCCGTCCATCCCTCATACGGCGTGACAGACGTGCAGCTCGAGTAATGAATGGCGGAGGTCCGAAGAAGTACCAAAAGAAGCACAAAAGGAGACGCAGTGTTTCGCAATCGACTTCAAAAACCTTTAGAACAAAATAATCTGATGGAGAGGAATCATAACAGGACAGGAATCACATTTTGTGACAGCACTAAGAAAATTATGTGCGAACTCACTTACACTTCTCACAAAAAAAAGAAAGTGCGACCGACAACCAGATTTAGGCTCTTAAAAGTAGCTAGCCGCGAGCTAGCAAAACAATGCATCAACGTGGATCTTGACCGCACATTTTACGTGCTTCCAACCTGAATTTCCATCAGTTTTTGTGCAGGCTGAACGTAAATATGAGCACTTAACATTGGTGTGTTAAGTGTAGCAATCTCTGTTGTTACCATTGTTGTAGACTTTTTAGCTGCTTTTGTAGAACTGACTCCAAGTGTTGATTGGCCAAAAGGTTTAGTTGTTATTTTGACAGGCTTAAATGTAGTAGATGCAGCAATGGTTGACGTAAGAACATTTTCCTCTGATGTAGAAACTATGTCTAATTTAGCTGTGCTTGTTGATGTATAAGCTGAGGTCAACTTTGATGTTTCCCTAGTAAAAGTAGCTTCAGCTTATACTTTAGCACACAGTTCACGCTTCCCAGCTTAATCTCTCTCTATTAAAATGTGATTTGTGATATTGTGATATGTGATATTCTGTGTGCTAAAGTGGGTGCTAGCAACTCAGGGGTAGCATGCTAGCTTATTTCTCCGATGTTTTTATTAATGTTTCATATTTTAAAACATGGCGGATGTTAAGCGCTCATATTTACGTTCAGCCTGCACAACAACTGATGGAAATTCAGGTTGGAAGCGCATAAATTGTGCGGTCAAGATGCACGTTGATGCATTGTTTTGCTAGCTCACGGCTAGCTACTTTTAAGAGCCTAAATCTGGTTGTCGGTCGCACTTTCTTTTTTTTGTGAGAAGTGTAAGTGAGTTCGCACATAATTTTCTTAGTGCTGTCACAAAATGTGATTCCTGTCCTGTTATGATTCCTCTCCATCAGATTATTTTGTTCTAAAGGTTTTTGAAGTCGATTGCGAAACACTGCGTCTCCTTTTGTGCTTCTTTTGGTACTTCTTCGGACCTCCGCCATTCATTACTCGAGCTGCACGTCTGACACGCCGTATGTCATGTGATTTCCAATGCAATAATATATATTATTGTTCAATTCCACCTTAAGACTGCGGGAGGGAGCGATCTGCTCTTTGATTGGACCGTTAGGTTTGTGGTCATCCAATCAGAAAGACGTGTAAAGACAGGGACACAATTCGCAACCGCAGCTGCAAGAGTATTCACATGCAGGATTTTGATTCACAACCGCAAAGTAAATGCTAGAAAAACGAACTAATCTTTTGATACAGAATGCAGGATTTATTTTGTGGTTTGCTGAATCTTGATTTATGTGTGAACATGCAATTGGGGTTGCGAATCTTATGTTGTGGTTGCGAATCCATTCCGTTGCGCTTTTGAATATTAAAGTCCCCATTTTGAGCCCATACAGGTCTCTCTGTGTACTGTCTATGGGGGGTCACATGTTTACTACTGAGATGCAACTTCCTCCCAATACATTTGTAATGGGCTACACAGTTGATTAATATCTTTTTTTTTTTTTTGCTGGCTGATTTTGACAGGCTGCTGATGGATTACCTTTCTGCAACAATCTAGCAAGCACTCGAGAAGAACAAGACAGTGGGACCAGTTCATCTAAGGTTTAATAATCAATCAAAAATCCTCCTGCTTAGTTAAAATTGTCTGTCCAGACAAATAGTTTAGGTTCATGTCAAACTGAAATGACTAATAACCAACAGTTGGCAGACCCTCTTAATACTGGAATGGTGACACTTTGATGATTCATCTGTCAACAGGACAGATCAGACATTGAGGAGGAGACAGATGAAGGAGAGCTCCAGATTGAAGGAGACCCAGACAGAACGGATGAAGACTATGCTCCCAACGAAGGAGCACTAGGCCAGCTGGACTTCTTCCAGGACAACCCGTTCACTCACTGCCAGAGCGACCGTACGTCTTACACAGTACTCACAAGAAAACAAATAACAAGAAGCATTTGTATTTGGTGATATTTACATAACAGGCATGTGAAGCCTGATGCGTTACTGTTAAATTTCAACTCAACACACTTGTTGAGTATAAGTCTGAATGAAATGACCAAAATGTTCAAACAATGTTAAAGTGACAGACATTTATCTTTAATACACACATGTCTGTGTTTGACTTCAAACATTAAGGATCTTGTAAGAAAAGTAAATTATTGGAGCACTTTTCACCAATTCACTCACTCAATTTGCCTCATTACTTCCTTAACAATATTTTTAAACAACTGTTGTTTTTTTTTTTTTTTTTGTACTTCTAGATTATCTCTTCAATGAGGACCTGTTCCCAAAAACCGACTCCTCTGGTAAGTTGATAACTTTTTACCATGATGTCAAGATTATCTGTCCGGCAGTCACTAAATAAGATTCTACAACAATTAAAGGTTCGATCAGATGAAAAGAATGTGGTCTAAAAATATTCTTTGTTGCGTAGAAAATACATTGGAAAAGTCATAAGCTCCCTGCTCGGCCCCAGTCTCATGCATCCAGTTGTAGAAAAATAGATCCATGTACGATTTTTTTCCTCGTCTGAGTTGACATGTGGCTCAAAACTGTACGGCTGGATAGCTCTGATATTGCTCTCCATTTATGTTGCACTGGTAATGTTAATTGGGGGACATGAGGGGCTGTAAGCTTGCAGGAGAGTGCGTAAACAGATGATGGATGAATGGATGGATGGATGGATAATGGGAGGTGGGGGCAGGCTTACTCCACACCAACAAGATGTTGGTGTGGAGTAACCAAATGTCTGATGAACTACTCCCAATCTGCAGAAACTATGTCCTGGAAAACAACATAGACATTTTTTTTATTTTGGCTAAATTAGGCATAATCACAACTTAAACACTGGGAATGATTTTAAAAGAGATCAAAAGATTATCGGAGTGGTACTACATTTTTAGCTGAAAAACTAAGCTTTTGTTGAATGGTTTGTTCTACAGGTGGATTTGCGTCTGACCCTTTTAAAGGAAGCAACCCCTTTGCTGCAGACATGCTATTTTCAGAGGAAAATGCCTGCTGCACCGATGAGAGGATAGAAGGTGTCTGTGACGAGGCGGACACCAGCCTGTCCTGTGCAGAAAACAAGGCTTCAACTGGAACTCAGTGCTTTGAGTCTGAATTTCCAGATGAAGACAGCGACATTGAGATCAGTTACAGCAGAGAAGACTTGGACGCCATTGCTTTGGCGCAGGATTCCCAGGGATTTAAACCGATTCAGAGCTCATCGGAAGAGTTGGCTCCAGAGCCAGTGCAGGGCTGGAGGTCTAAGGGTCAGTACTCTGTGGAATCAGACCCTAATGGGTACGAACTGGACCTTTGTCCTATCTCTCCACCTTCGGACATTGAGGAAAACAGTCTTGGATCTCTTGGAGGTGATACCACCACTGGGGCAACAGCACTGCAGCAAGGTGGAGTAACTTAAACATTAAACTAATAATTTCCTAAACTAATAATACTATGATTAAGAAATCATAGGATTGTACAGTTTTTCTCCCCTTATTGTTATTATTATTTTTATTTCTCTCTATGCTCGTGTGTCATGTGTCACTTGTATGTTGATTGAAGGCACTCTCTGGATCAAAAAAACAGAATTGCCCCTCGGGGATAAATAAAGTTGTTTGAACTTGAACTTGAACTTGAACTTCATTGTAGTATCTATGTAACTGTTGAAGTCATTCATTTGTATTTCGCTGTTTCTAGATTGGAGCGCCGACCCTTTTTCGGCTGTCCCTGAAAGCAACCCAGATGTTCCGTCAGAACCATATTGGACAGAAGCCACGGATCTAGATCAACTCCATAAATTACCCTCAACTGATGATGCAGAGCACCCTGACACTGTCAAAGATGAACACAACAACCCTGTAAAAGCCCAGAACTCTCTTGACTCCCAGAACCTCGGCGCCCTGCCAGAATCAGGTCACAGCAGCTTTGAGTTGAGCTATGAACCAACCAGTCAATCTTCCTATGACCCTTACGGGTTTAAACTGAGTCCAGAGCATTCTAGTCTGACCCTTCTAGATCCAGATGAAGCTCAACAGAGTCCCGAATCTGCTGAAAATGTTATGAGTTTTCATCATGAAGCCTTGTCTTCGCAGTCACAGATCAAATTTGATCCCTACAGTTTTGACATCACTGCCTCACACCCAGTGCATGATTCTGACCCTTACGGCTTCAAACTCAGCCCTGAGGAAGAGAACCAGGAGGTATTAGACCTTTGTGACCAAGATAACCTGGAGGTACTTGGACTCAGCAGTCATGAAAACGATGAGAAAACTGAGCCTTTCAACAACAGCAACCAAGGGGAGCTGAAACCTTTCAATTGTGAAAATCAAGAAGTGCTTGAGCATTGCGGACAATATCTCTTAGACCTGGAGGACTGCAGAAACATTCCAAACCAGGAAGTGCTGGGACCATTAAGACTGGAGAGCAGTGAGCAGACTGTTCATGAAAATCAGCAAATTCTGGATTTTGGCTACGAGAATCAAGAGGTGGTGGAGCCTTGCTCCAGTACAGACAACAAGGAACTACCAGAGCCTTGCAACTATGATACCCAAGAGATGATAAAACTCTGTAGCTTTGGAAGTGAAGACCTGGTGAACTTCTCACAGCCTGAAAATCAGGAAGTACCAGATGTAGAGAGCCATGAAAACCAAGAAATTCTGGATTCAAACAACAAAGAAAACCAGGAAGTACTTGTTTCTGATTTCAACCTGGGATTTCATGTTCCTAGTTGTGATGAAAATCAAGAACTAGTAGATTTACACAGCCATGTCAACCAGGAGGTTCTGGACTTGTCTAGTAAGGAAAATCTACCTGAGGCTAACAACAACCAATACATCGTTAAACCAGAAAGCAATCTTTATTCCTCCAGTAACAGCTCAGATAGTGATCTGACTTCAGAAGACCTTGAGAGGTTGGAGCTCTTTAGCAAAAGTACCAGTGCTTCCAACACCAGACACAGCGCAACACATGACATGAGCTTCACTGCTGTTAGCAATACACCACCCAAACAGGATTCAGGTATGCCCACTTCTCGACACCACCAAACCTTGATGGAAGGTGACTTAGGGTCGGTGTTCAGTGCTGGCGGCTACATCAGCTGTTCTGATGTAGCTGAGGACCTGGAGCCCTTGGACAGAAGGCAGAGACACCCAGTAGCAGAGAGTGTGCAACCAATCAAGCCAGTTAGACCCCCTCGGCCATCGCTAAGGGTAAGAGGAAAAATCCCCACATTTTTTTTATTTAAAAAAAAAGCTAGTTTGCATGTTGTGTCACATGAATACCATTTAACAGGCCTCACACAAACAAAAAGTACGTTTATGTGATGCATCTAAATTACCTGAAAAAGGACTAATACAAATGCTTAGTTCGTAGCCAGTTTCTAGACCTGCAAAGCTAAGTTTTTGACTCTTGAAACTTAAAGAAGTCTAAACTTTCAGGCTTTGTTCACATCACCCTCAGCAACACTTGTTGCGATAAAAGTCTATGTAAGCTCGCGTAAATGCGAGTTTCTGGCTTCAGCGTTCAAAACGTGAAGCTAAGCAAGTTTTTAAGTCAGTTTTCAGCCTCTCATATAACAGGTGTTCCCATTGAACGCGCTTCAAAAGTTAAATCCGACTGAACTATCGCCAACTAGGGACTTGAATTTGGATGCGGTATATGGATGGCGTCCTTTCCAGTTCGTGGATGTGCCCGTTTGAAAATTGATGATGGAGGCGGAATCAATAATTGTTGCTTATGACGCTGAGGCCCATTCTCAATTCTTCCCTTCTCCCTTCCCCTTCATTTGAAGAGCATATTTTAGTGCAAGTGTGTCCAGAATTTATTTTTTTAAATTCGACCCTCCAAGAGGAGGGATACAAAGTCTTTCCGTCGCGAGGGTAAACCGCATCGCGCTCAGAAGTGCTTTTCTTTATGTGGGTGTGCTCTGAACCACAGATGTTTACATTTAAATCTAAGTAATGACTTTTTGTTGTAGCATGACCTTTTAAAGTTATAAACTGCCTTTATTATGTATATTTGAGCCCTGGAAGCTCCACTCTAACACTAGCAGACCAGCGATTATTGGTGACATCATCGAACAAAAGTGACGTCCGAAATATGAGATACTATTTTTCATAACCCTTCGTTTGGAGGGCAAAATGAAGGGGAAGGGAGAAGGGAAGAATTCAGAATAAAGCGAAGTCTTTCATACATCGTAATAGAGGTATGAAAGAAAAAACCTGAAGCAAGATTCATGATATTTGCACTGCTTCGACATTTCACACCAAGCTTCTTCCAACTGTTGGTGGAAAAAAATAATTCTATCTCTGCTTGTCCAGTGTGAACACCCACATGTTGAAAAATGTGTGTTCAGTGCATTTTTGAACCTGCATCACATGTGTGTATCTTTTGAGTTTACTTGCGTAAAAAGAGACAGATGATGATTACATTCACATCTGCACACTGAGGTGAAGCGTTCAAATACTACAGTACTTACACAAAGCTCAACATTTTTTTCCTAAGTTGGCATATTCATGTCCTTGAGCCTTATCTGTAGTTTCTTCCTTTCACAGATGTGGAGCTGTGTTCTTATCAGTTCTGTGAGAAACTTTGTGCAGTTTGGGTGCAATTCACTTATTTTTCAGCAGTTTTGCAGAAACCAGAGATTAAATATAAAAACCAAACCACAAAGTTTAGCATTTCTATTATAGGGATGGGCGATACATTGGTGCCAGTGTCGGTATTGGCCCATATTTGCATAATTTGAGTTTATCTGTATTGGACCGATACTAAAAATAATTCAGTGTTAATGTTCTGGCTGTTTTCAGATATACTTTATTCATGACTTCGTGGATAACTGTTCCTAATAGAGTTTTGGCACTTGGAAGCTTATTTTTACAGTCATAGTCAGTAATTGTTCTAAATTCTCTAGATGTTATATTTGATAGGGATACATGTTATTCCTAATAGATCTCTGGCAATGAGATCTGGTTATTTTTACCATTTGTCATGTTATAGATAATTTTCCGTTGTGTTTAATGTAACCAGAAAGTCTACATTCTCTGTATTTAAGTGTTAAAAGCCTTTTTTTTTTAGAGGAACTTTCTTTGCTAAAACTGATGTTTTTATGTGTTTCTATTCTCCTGTGCTTTAGGCCAAAGAAGAGGCTTTGTCGAAGGGCATCGACCTGAAGTGAGTTTTCTCACGGCAATACTTAAGGATGCGGCTGCTTTGTCTGCAACTCTGCTGAGGCAGCAACATGATGGAAAGTAGAGCAAGGACTGATAAATGGACAGTTATAAATAGAACAAGGGAATGGTGATGAAAAAAAACTATTTTTATTTATGCCGTTGATTTTTGTCTCATAGAAAAAAAAGAGAAAAGTCTAAAATGGGACCAGCCAAGTATTGAACATTTAAGTGATAGTGAATGCAACCTGATTCGTCCCTGGCTTTATCCCTAGATGAGTGTCATGAGAATAAAAAGGTAAAAACTAGTGTTTTTGGAGATGTTTCACCATTCATGTTGTTTTAATCCACAAAGAAGCTTTCTAATCTTTCTCATTTGAACATTTCTGGGGAGAGGGAGTTGGGGACTTCTTATGTGGTCCACACAAAACAAAGATCCTCCATCTTGGATTAGTGTGTGAATACGTGTCAGGGGACCTAAAACAAATGTAGATTAGCTGTGTGTGCTGTACTATGCTGTTGTGGTTCTAAATTTATCCTGCGCTCTGTCTAAAGCTCAACTCCAAATGCTTTTATTGTATCGTAGGAGGTCCTTTCCTTAGCCACGCCCCTTGTCTGTTCCATCATTGGACCTGCTGGGGTTCCACCCACCCCAGCAGTGTTTCTGTGGAGATTACTCAGGATTTTTGGGGTGGGCTGCAGTTTATCTCTTTGGTTTGTTCATGTCTGCCTCTGTCATTTTAAGTTTAATTTCTGTAGTGGCTCAAGAACTGAAGCCTGTGAAGCTGCAAACAAAACAGATTCAAAATGGCTGATCTCAGTCCATAACTCAGATTTTTGCAGAGCAAAACTTGAGCAGACTCGAGTACACAAATCATTCGACTGTGGCGATAACATGGGTGTCCAATAAATGTAATATCTCCTATATACTGGTACTCACTCTTGGCGTATGTCAGGATGGCATTTACGTTTTCATCCCACACATTTTAGCCACACTTTACTCTTCTTTGCTCCTGCATGCTTGTAGTTTTGCCAACAGAGCAAATTTGTCCATTTGAGGGATCTGCTGCACATCTCTTAACAGTTAACCAATGCCCTTGTTCACAGCTGCAGCAGGTTTATACACGGAAGAAAAAGAAACTCATTTGTCCAGCAAATTGATTTATTTATCCTGACGTTGATGTTCATGCTGAAACAAGAAATTGTGGCCAAATATTTAAGTATGATTATCAAGATTTTTAATTTTTACAGTTCATCCTTAAATGCCATTTCAAACCCCAACACAACCTAGATACCTTCCAATATAATGTTGATCTGAATTCAGACGTTTTGGATGATTGTTGTTCCGGCATCTGGATGACAGTCAATACAATTGAACTAATATGTGGTTTAGTGTTTATTTTACACGACGTACAGCCATAGGTCTTGACTTATTGTAGTTCAGGTGGAAGTGTCTTTTTGTTTGGCTCTTCCTCAGCACCAGTAACTAGATATTTTAAAGGCACTGCGAGTGATATAACATCATAACAACAGTTACAACAAATATATTACATTTTAAAAAAATGTTAATTTTTGCTTGGATCCTAATCAAGAGATATTTCAATGTTGCAGATTCATGTTCAACCACTTTTTGGTCAATCCCAGCTGAAATCTGGCACTGCATAGTTCTTACAACTTTAGAGCATCGCTCCACAGAGTCCTCTCAGACTGAATTTTGTGAGAGGAACCTGGTTGGAGGCAAGATGGCGACCAAACATAACATTAAACTCATCATCAAGGAAGTGGAAATCTGAATTTCCGTATCCATATTAGAAGATTCCTAACCCTAACCCCAACCGTGACCGTTGTTTTTCTAGGGGTGTACTTTGTTAGAACTTCGGTCGGGACTTCCGGCTAACGATGCTCTGGCGCCATCTTGGGGCCATGTTGTTGTCTGCGGCCAGGTCCTCTTGGATTTTGTTGGAAATCGCTGATAGCAGGAGAATGAGGCTGAATGTTGAGGAGGACTAAATCAATGCAAACTCAGAGCAGCAGCTGCCATACCTTTAACAAGTCAACATCCCTCACTGAGTCAATGGTTGTCAGTGGTGTCAGACCACCATCAGCTAGTTATATAACCAGTATAATCAGCTTAACTCAGACCCATTAGAGGCTAGATTTTTTTTTATTTCTCTATTGGTCATTTATGGATCGTCAAAGTTCAAAGATAGTGTAGAGATCTCCTCGGATTGTGCATGCAAAAGGGTTGCACCATGTGTGCTCCCTCAAACTTGTTGGGTGACTGAGTATCAGTTGGTTTTTGTAGCTAAAAGAGTGACCGGCCTCTTTTTTTCAGTTTACAGAACAGTCTTCTTTGTGGGACTTTACCTATGAGGAGGAAACATGGACAGTAAGAGAGCCTTTCTATCTAAGGTTAATGTTTCAACAGTATGGGATAACAAAAACAAATTCAGTTTAGAACTGCTACACTATTTTTACAGTCAGGAAAGAATCCCTGTTTAACTTAATCTTAGGTCTTTTGGTTTCAGTGAAATGTATGATTGATAATCTGTTTCTGTCTATGTATGTGTGTGTGTTTTGTGATCCGAAATACAACGGATAAAGAAATCACATTAACGTGTCATTAATGAATGCAATAAATAAATTAAAAAAAGATTTTGTACTGAGTATTCATTGATGTATTACAAATATTTGCCACAAGAGGGCAGAATGTATTTTCCAAAGAAATTAGACAGAATTTAGACCAGGGGGCTGAAACCTTTACCACAAAAGTCAGTTTGTAATTGACCTAAATCCATCAAGAGCAGTTATGCCCTGCTCCATCAAAAAAATAAAAATTAAATAAAATAACATGTTTTTGTGTGATTATTATGCAATTTATTTGTAAAATAAAGCTTTTTATACTTAAAATAGTTAATTTACAAAATAAAAGGATATTTTCTGAATATAACAAATCAAGTTTCTTTTGACTGCAGTTCATTCACATTCCTTTTGAAATAAAACTCCACTCTTAAACAAAAAAGATGGTCTTGCTGCAGCTTATTTGCTTGAATTAAGACAAGCCATGTCCATGTTGGTTGTTATGACATATGCGTATTTTAATGAACAGATGTTCATTTTCCATTCTTGGTAATAAAAATAAACTTGGTTTATGATCCAAAAAGTGAAAAAAAATCTATCAGTATGTATGCAATCGAATACTTTATATAATACTGTTATAGAGTTGGATATGAGGACATGTACTTTTTTAGCCATTAAAGTGGCTCAGTAGCTTTAGGGATGGTTTTATTGTATTTTCAGTAATCCACTTTATTACTGCAGGAAGCAGTATTTGGCTCGATGAGGATGTTTCCTGGGCAGCCCCAGAAGGAATGGTCTCAGCTGGCTGCGTTCGCTGCTCATCATCTGTTTTCTGGTGTGAGACAGTTATATACCTTCATTCAAATCTGTCTCAGTAAAATCCCCCAAAAATCTAAAAAAATGTGAAAGAAAATGACAGGATGACAAGTGAACAAACCTGGATGTCATCAGTTAGCAAACTGCAGAAAACGGAAACTCAGCTGTACTTCAGAAATGCTTCATCATTCCCTGAAGGGAAACTGTTGCTGCAGTTGTCACTGAAAATATTAAAAGGACTTCAAGACTTTAGCTTCTATTTTAGCAGCAGGCTAACAGTTTTTGACTTATTTAGTTTACTGAGGAATTTTAAGCTATTTTGGATTCAATTAAAGTGCTAGCTTTTTTATTTTAGCTAATTTAGGATCTACTGAGGTTATTTTATGCTAATTTGGAGTTTAGGTAATACTTTAGCAACATGCTAACATTTTTGGCTAATTTTGTTTACTGAGGAATTTGGGCTATTTGGGAGTTTAGCTAATATTTAAGCAACACGCTAAATATTTTTGCAAAATTAACATGTATAAGGTATTTTTAAGCAATTTTACTACAAAATGTTTAGGTCAACTGAAGCACTCGTTCATAGTTCTTTTCCAAAATTTAGAGTATTTTAGCAAATTTAACATTTTGCAAATAGCTTTTGCATTTTCGTCGAAAAGCATTCAAACTAGCATTGTCTCTATTTTTTTATAACTTTTTTTCAGCTCCTGTCTCTGATCCTGCAGCATAACTCAAAAAACATGCCCTCTGACATAGACTTGGAACATTATCTGCCACTTCAGTATGTGAACGTTAATATCTTCTTTATAGGTGTTCCTGAGACTTTCAGGATTTGGAATTTTGCAGCATCCAGGCAAAGTATATTGGAAGACATGCACACTTAGTAGAAAAAGGGCCTTGCTTTATACCACTATTGACTAGTCTTACGCAACAAAATTAACTAAGTGGATCCTTTAATGGAAAATTTGTGCCACAAATAAGCTTCTGTCACAAACAAAATCCAGCTGCTTGAGCGTTTCACAATAGAATAACCCGTCAGACCATGTTAGATTAAATGTTAGTAAATGTTACAATTTAGGTTTGCTTTATACAACACTCTCAAGATTCAAAGACAGCAGCAGATTACATTTTCTAAGTTAAAAAAAAGCAGTTTAAGTATTGCTAATCTGAAAACCTTATCATCCAAAGCAAGCTCTGCTCATGACAGAGAAAACTGGCTGAAAAAACACAAGTCTAACTGTATCTTCTCATTCTCTCGCCAACATAATCATCCAGATAAAAAAAGCTGACTTAAACTAGAAGAACGCTTGAGTGATCAGCTGCTGAAAGATCGAGACCAGCTGAAGGCGGAGCTCCCTGTACTCTGTGTTCACCAGAGAGAAGATACAACCCAATGGCACAGAAAAGAACCCAAGAAACATAATCCACTCTAATTTCTACTTTAAGTATGTCTTAAATTGGGAAAAAATCACAATCTCAATGTAATTTTTGCTGTTCATTTAAAAAAAAAAGACATCAATACATCGAGGGTTGAATGACAAGTCCTATTTCACCATCTGGAGCAAAGATGGTTTTATACCATCAATAAAAGGAAGATTTACACACCATGAAAATGTTCCCACAAATGTGACTGCCTCGTGTTAATGTCACAATTTTGTTGTCTTTTTTTCACTGCTGTCTACAGAAGATGTGTATGAAGTAAGTCTTGTGGTTTGTCCAGAGGCAGTTTTGTGAGCTTCAGTAATACTGTTGTGCTCTAGACCGAAAAATGTTTCACGATCATCCTAACAAACTGCATTTGAAATAGAAACACATCAGTGGATATTTCCAGATTTATTTCAGCACATTATTGTACAAACAGTTAAAAAAAAGTCTACAAGGACAAAAAGATAACTTAAGCAGACAGTGAGGGAGGTGATGCTAAGCCTCTAATTGAGGCCTGAATCTCAAAGCATCACTGATCTGTTTTTCCTGAAGCACAAGGGGAGCAGGGAAACAGTGAAAGGGCCGTCTCTGGTGCTAGAATACGAGCCATAACCAGCACACCCTAAACAGGTGCAGATAACTGAGTCGACTGTAGAGATTTGTTTCTGTTGGTCTTTCTGCAGCACAGAGTGATCACTGTGACAAGGATGATGATGAGGATGACGACGAGGAAGATCACTCCGACCCAGGCTCCGGCGCTCAGTTCTAAAAGAGAAAGGGGGAATTTTAGTCAAAGACTTCAAGACTCCAATAAAAATGGTGTTTTTGGTTGTTTTTTTTTCATCTTTTTTAATGATGAAGGACATTTAGAAAGAAAATTCAGATTAAAATGGCATTTCTAAGTATTAATTTTTTCAAATTGTTGTGAATGAGAAGAAAATAAAAAAATGCATTTTCCAAAAGAGTTGAAGTTGTAATGCAAAATCTACAATCTGCAGACCGCATGTTCCCTGCTCCGCTCCATTCTGATCATCCACTTGTAGACGAATAGATCCACATCCGAGGTGGTATCTGAATCAAAACTGTACGGATGGATAGCTCCAATATAGCTCGCCATTTCTGTTGCACCTATAATGTTAGGTTGGGGTTGTGAGGGGCTGTAAGCTAGAGGGAGAACATGTAAACAAAGTGATGATGGAAAATGAGGGCGGGCTCACTCCGCAGTAACAGTCCGCTCACAACTCAGAGGTGAATTCTGATCAACTACCGCCGCTCTGCAGAAGCTATGTTCCAGAAAACAGCAAAGGTTTTTTTTTTTTTTTTTTTCCCTAAAACAGCATAAAATTGGAGTGGAACTTAAACCTAAAACATAAAGAATAGAAAATTGAGCACTTCTTCAAACATACTGGACCATATTTTCTGAAATACCCTAATAGATCTTTGCTACTTGTGTGAAATGTGTTTGGTTTTCCTGGTTTATTGCAATATTCTGCAGCAGTTTCAGATGCACGGCGCGATCAGTGTGCACACCTTGCAGGATGCCCCCGCCTCCCTCTGTGCACTGCTCCAAGCTGGAGGCTCCGTTCTGATTGGGTTTGGCTCTGGACGGGATGTAGGCTGCCACCATGAAGCAGTAACTCTGGCCTGGATCCAGGCCTGAAATCTCCGCCGTGCTGGTGAGCGATTCGATGTCTCTCTGTTGGGAATGATCAACACACAACAGTCACTTGATCAACTCTCCTTTCTGGTCAAAAGACAATAATAACTCAGTTATGAACCATAAATTAGATTCATAATATTTACTAAAGGTCTTCTGATTTGTTTTTATTTTAAACTTTTATTTTAACCATGTTTGATTTGATAACTATCGAGCCCCAGATTGTACAAATAGACCCGGAAAAAAGAAAGGTACAATTGTTTACGGGAGTTAGGAACCAGAGGAATCCATGAATACCCGCACGGGTGAAGGATGTGTGTTACTGGTCCACATACTTTTCTAAAACACTCTGATCGAGCAGTGGTTGGGGACCACTGTTCTAATGGACATGAGACAAGCCTTTTCATTCACTGCTGTAGCCCTCAGCCATTGGGTGTTGGTCTTTGATGACATTAGTGTTTTTTCAAGAACTTCCATTTTTTCTGTCTACTCAATTCTCATGAAGTCATGTTAATATTTACTAACTTTATTTTTTTGTCTATGACAGATTTTTTTTTTTTTTTGGCTCTTTTTATTTGTTTCTGTTTGTATTTTTCTGTCTTCCCTTACCCAAACCAGTCTCCCTATAGTCGGGTTCTGTTGGAGGTTTCTTTCCAATCTCTCATTTACATCATTTCAAGATCATTAAAGAGGCCAGACTGAATATTTTGTATGACATCTATTGGTCATGTCAGGACTGGATAGTCCTTTGGACTTGGCTCAAATGGGTGGGAAAAGCAAATACTTTCACAGCGATGTAGTTTGTGTTTCTTGAACTGAAAAAGACCAAAGCCTGGAAAAATCAGCGCCTTAAACAGAATCCCTCTGAAGCTGCATTCACACCACCCTCTGCCATGTTCAGGCTGACACTTCCTATGAACAGAAACACATAAATTCACATTTCATGATCCTGATTTCAAAGATCTTGTGTTCACACGTCGCCGTTCAATTTCTCAAGATTGTTTTTCGGCAATCATGTTTTGTATGTAGTATTGTAAATAGCATTTGATGGTCTGAGTGAAATTTAACCTGAGTCATTGCCAGTGACACTTAAACACAAAGTTTGTAACATAATGTAAGTTTTCAACGTTACCACGAACGAAGCGACGCGAGTCGCTGTACTCCTTCAGAATCTGATGGAGTTATGTGGTTACTATAGTATGGTAGTTTGCTTCTTTTTTACTAAGTTTTTGGGGTACAGCTTTTCTTACTCGTGAAGTGTAGAGTTGATATCATTTATTGCCTCAGATTTGTGTTTGCTCCTTGGATTGCTGACAGTGTGTACATACTTCTACTAGTATTCACTCCGATGGAAATGCATAAGTGAAGCAAGAAGACCAGGCTTCATCTTTTGGGTTTACCAGCGTTCAGGTGAACCTTCACACCTCCAATATAAAACTATCCACAGAAACAAAGGGCCATCCATTCATAATAAATGGAATTAGTGAAATACACAGTGTAATATCTTGGCCTTATATCGATGATCCATATGGACTCATTTACTAACATGTCAAATCTTGAATTAAACTTGATCTTTTATTTTGTTTGTTTTTTGAGTTCAAGACAACCTGAACGATGGTGCTGAATAATAAAATAATTTGGAAATAAGGGATGTTCTTGGAAGAGATCCATAGCATGGCAAAATAAAACAGCTCAGTGTAATCAAGAAAAAAAAATACTAAAGTTTAAATCCATCTTTGCAACCACTTTAGTTGCATCAAAGTGACCTCCTACTGGGAACAGAAAATCCTCTCCCCCGTGTACCCATTCATAAGTACTGAGCTCTAGTGGAACCATGGGGGCATCACTCTGAGGTGAAGTGAAAACACAAAACACAGGAGGGTTAGAATTAGGCAGTGTCTTATATTCCAGATACAGTTGCAGCCTCCATCTGTCCCCTTTTGTTTCTACTCTTTTAATAAACTTAAGATTTTCAAGAAGAACTGTAAGACCTTCACTTTTAAACTAAAAATCTGGGGACAAACCATGATTTTTTTATCATTTCAGTTTCTATAATTGCAGTTATTCTGTGCATGGTCCCAGGCAAAGCAGAGAAACACCTTGGACGGGTCACCAGCTCATCACAGGGCGACCGATGAACAGAGAGCCACTTTCACTCACACAGTTACTGTACAGTTCCTCCTAAGGGTCAAGTATGTTTCAGAGTTACTTATTAATCAAAAAAACCTGTTATTGGACAACGGGAGGAACCAGGAGGATCAAGACTGAAAACCCACGCATGAACAGAGAGAACTTTTCAACTCTGGAGACAAACTTTTAAAGGAATTGAACCATAGATAAGCAGCAAGGCAGGATTATAAGTTTTGTTTTTATGTTGATTTCTCTTATGTGTGATGCAAAACAGCAACGCACAAAAAAGGACGCACAATTGATACGTTTACTGTTCAAAATGCTTTTTCTCAATTCTGAACTCTTTAAACTTAGAGGTTAACATTGATGCTAAATAAACACCTTTTGCCGTTAAAACCCTGTTTTTTATTTTGAAAATGATAAGAAATCAAGAGAAAACTTTACTGCACAGATCATCAAACATCGTCTGTCTGTAAATGTTTCAACCGTCTCATCTTCAGTGCACTCGCTCCACCCGGATTCACCTCTGAGTCACACCGTTGCAGAAGATAAAAAAGGTGTAAAAAAATATGTCTCAGAGGCGGAAAGGAATGAACTGGAGAAGGGTTAGTGTTTGCTGAAATGTCTGACTATAACGGATTTCAATGCTGTTTTCAAGTCTGATAAGAGAAGACTATTTGTTGTAAAGGATGTGGGTTTCTGGTAGTTAGTTCACACGTCTGAACTAGTTTAAGATCATAGATAATTAGGCCCAGAAGACTGCTAATATGATGTTTTTGTGGAAGTTTTCTGATTATGAAGGACATATATTAGGAAAATGAAGTCCAAACTTGCATTACTGAGTATTTCTTTATTTCAATTATTGCAAATCAGGAGAAGACAAAAAAAATTGCATTTGAAAAACGTCATAATCATTATTAAAACGCTACTGGGAACGTTTTTTTTTTAATGTAAAACATTGTCATGGGGGACTTTAAGGACCACTGGGAATGCTTTTCCAAAAGATTAAAAGATGATGGGGTTTTTGAATGATCAGAATTTGAGTTACTGTACCTTTCTGGTGCTTTGAGACTTGTAATAGCTGATCTTGTACTGGAGATCATTTTGGAAGATGTCTCTGATGGTGAGCTGCTTGTTTTTTTTGTGGATGGCCGTCAGCGGATCGGTGATGTTCACGAGGACCGTGGTTTCATTCAGCTGCTTCACGGAGAACTCAGCAGCACTGATGTTACCTGCAGAGGTCGAACACACGCGCCAAATGAAACCAAGCAATGAGGGTAAAGACAAAAAAGAGAGATGTGAAGATTATCTCTATTACTGTTTAAAGTTTTGTCGGACACGAGACAAATAGGGAATGAAATCCCAGGAATGTGACAGAACAACTATAAGCATCGCTGCAGTTGATGGTTGTTTCCCTGGTACTAAGAATCAGCACCAAGAATTCAGAGCTTGTGTTAAGTAAAAACCCACAACCATCTCTTAATATAAATGTTTCTGATAAGTGTGGAAACTGGGATTTAAAGTCAATTTATTCGCTTCTTTTCCTACTTATTTCCATCTAAATGTGTTTCTGCCTTATTTTTAGTAATACCATGCATATATAAAGGGATTTTGTATTTATTTATTGTTTTACTTGTAGCATTAAAAAAGACTGTTTTGAAAAAAAAAACTTCTGACAAAGTGGTTTTAAATCGATGTCTTACTGTCTCTGTAGGGGTTAAACGGCGGGGAATAGGTGTGAGGTAAATTCTCCACGTCGTAGTCCAACACATCTGGATGTTCTGTCTGAATATCAGCACTAAAGGACCTGTTAAAAGAGGAAATCAAAACATTCAACAATAAAGAAGAAAAATTATATTTATTGGTCATTAAAATTTACGTTCCAAAACTGCATTTTTTATTTGTGAAAATCTGTTTTTATATCACAAATTAAATAAAGTTAAAATGTCATTAATTTAAGCATAACTTCTTAGATTAACTAAATTCAAAGCACAGATATTTGTGAGAACTGAGCAGGTTTGACATCTTACAGAGTTTAATAAGATAAGAAAAACTTCTTTGCTCTGAAGAAAGTCTGTAGCTATTTTTAGAAACTTTTCCCATTTATTTACTTTGAGGATTAACAGTCTAAGAGAATGTTTCAATTGTTGCAGAAAAAAACCGTTTTTAACATTGATCTTCACTGAACAATAGGGCAATTCTTTTGTGATATTGGGTTATATAAATAAAATTGAATTAAAATGGTGTCCGTGTCCTTTCAGAGCTATGCTGGTTTGCATTTGTCTTTTAGTTTTCAAAACCAGATTTAGAATTCTAAAAGTTAACAGCTTCAAGTTAAGACTGATTTTGTAAAAAAATAATAACAAAAATAAAAAATAAAAAATTCCTTTGTTTATCTGCTTAACAGACATGTATGAAGCTTCAAAATTAAAGACTAGCTTCAGCTTTGTTTCTGAACATGTTCAGAAGGACTTTTCCTGAGCTATTTGGGCTATTTGTAGGAGATGCCAGAAGTGTTTTATATGCTGCATTTAGAATTAAGAATCAACAGAAAAAACAGGACTTAAAGAAATACCAAGAAAGAGCAATACTTAAAAAGTATACGCGTTGTTACCTGTCATAATATTTGAGATGTTCAGTCAGATCACATTTTGTTTCTGGTATTCTGATGCAGTCTTGACTCTCAGTCCAGTCACTGTTATCTCTGAAGAAAAAGCAAAACATCAGCTGTACAGAGCAAAGTTCATATATATATAAAAGATAACTTTGGATCATATATTTTACAAATAAGATTTTTTTTTACTGTAAACACACAAAATAAGCATTTTTTTTCAACAGATGTTTGAAATTGATATAAAAGAAAATTCCCACAAACACAGACTTTTAAGTAAAAAAAATAATTATTTCTTAGATTTATCTGAATGTTTCCATTTTTAAGATCTTCTGCTAACCTTTAACCAGCATCCGATCCTCTCAGCTTTTGTCATGCATCAAGCTTCTAAACGCTTGTACAAATGCCTATAACATAAAAACTAATATTATATTCCTGACCAAGTCCTTGTTGGTGTTGTCCCTCTATTTATATTGTCTGTCTTCTTCTGAAATTTTTGGATCATTGTTGAATTTCAATTCTCGACCCATTGTTTTGACATGGTTTTTCATTGTTTTTTGGGGGTGGATTTTGCATTTGTGTTTTGTCTTCCAGCAAAAAAAGAACAAATTTTCCACTCGGATTTGATTTTTTTTTTTTGTACAGTTTCAGGTTTATCATGAAATATGATGGGAAAAAAATATTTGAAATCCCACGGGACAAGTGGCATGGAGTAATAAAAAGCTCCAATTTCCCATCATCCCTTTGTTTACACTCTCACTGCTAGCTAGCTAACCCCTCAAAACCCTCAGTTAACGTTAGTGGGGTCAGAAAAACAGGGTCAATGGTATGTATTAGGGGAAAAGCTAAAGTAAAATTACTTTTATTTATTTTTTTTTTAATTTATGCACATTTTTATTCTTTTTTTACACATTTGATAAGTCTGAGGCTCCACACTTCACTAATAGCGAGACCTTTCGCACAAATTTCACAGTAGACATAAAAAAATATCAAAAACTCCTCCACTTTTTTTACAAACTTTAAAAAAAAACACACCTAACTGCCAGCAGAAATCCTTATCGGATCCGTCTGTGTTGTCTGGAGGAAGTTTAGCAGCAGCACTGTTTCACACGTAGAGCAACCAGCATCATTGGGGCTCCTGCTTCACTTCTCAAGGTCTGTTCTCCTTCATGTGCAGCAATACTAGCTGCAAAGCTATCAGGATCTAAATCTGCTGCTTTGTACATAGTGTGAGGCTGATAAATGGCCTGTACTTGTTTTTACATTCATGGTTTGTTTTAAATTTTTCAATTATCATGCTTTTAAATATCTTTTTCATCAGGGAACAGAGTAACCTGAGGGCTGGAGCCACATGCAGATGTTTTTTATTTCTCCATTGTGGCTCTTTGGCTTTGAACAAAAATTATAATAACTTGAAAAAATATTAGGGTTTTTTATTTGTTTGTGGTTTATTTTTAGAGTAAGCTTAAAGTACATATCTTCTGCTGCAAAACAGTGTCTAGTAGTCGGTGTTCAGAGACAAAGTTATTAAAGAATAGAATTGCATCTACACGTCCAAATTAAAAAAAAAATGAAATCATCACCAACATATAGGGATATATGTATATAAAGGAGAGAAGGGGTCACAATGGTAGAAAATGGCATATTTGACCTGAATTTCTAGCCTTTTTGATTTAGGTAAATATTTGACACAGGATGTATCTTATTTTGAAAGGAACTTATATGTTTATGCTGTCAAAAAGGTGAAGTGGGAATGTGCAGCTCTGGGTTGGTTGTGGGCATTAAGAAGCTGTCCAACAAGTCAAACTCCCTTAAATTCACTGAATTAATGCAGATAAGTTAACATTGTTGTACAGTTCTCCAAGAAAGGCTTTCAAATTGAATTATTCCTCAAGTCTAACACAATTTAGAGAAAAGCTAAAAAAAAAAATAGTCTAGTGAAATGTATGGGTAAACTCACATAGCGTATTGGACAGTGAAGCTGTGGCTTGATGGTTGGGCTGTCCATGTGAGAATTGTGGTAAAGTCCAGAGACATCCACCTCACATTCTCTGGTTTGGGAGCAGAGTCATCTGTGGAGTGACATTACACAGAATCACTGTGATGACCAATATGTGAATAATCTTCCAGTAATGATTTCCTTTTTACTGAGACAATGAATGAAGCAACACACCCTAATATGAAGCATGTGTCGGTGAAACAGCCTCCTCTTACTCATAGATGAGCTCTAATCATAGTCAGACTTTAGCAATTTGTAGAAGAAGTAAAGGAAACAAATATAGGCAATTTGGGGTCAAATTTTCAGATCTTCAATTGAGATTTCTTTGTGTTTCATCTGTTTAGAAACGCATTTTGAAACAGTTTTTGCTCATGAGTTTCAGCAAATGTTGCCAAATGCCAGGAAGAAGGAATGCATCAAGATTGAGCAATGCTAGAATAACGTGATTCATCCCCGTTTGCCCTCACAGCTGAACCAGTCGCACTAAAGCTGATCTTTAGTTTGGAGTTTGGATTCCTCCATTTGTCTGTATAATAGCATAGAGTTCACTAAATGTCTATTTTCTATCTGCTGGATCTAGATCTATGTGGATTTGGAACCTGAAAACAAGGCATCTCATTGTCTGTCATTCCATGGTTTTACCTGCAGTGGTGATGCTGAAAGCAGACATCCAGACTCCAACCCAGAGCAGAGTTTCCACAGATGCCATGATGGATCTCATCTCATGAAGCTCTGTAGCCGCAGATCTCCAACCTCAGACGTCTCTCCTTCGTTCTGTTCCGGCAGCTGAAACCTTTTTTGTTTTTTTCTTTCAGCAGGACTGTGAGAGTGGGAGCTGTTTGTGAGTGAAAGGGAGGGGGAAGAGGCAGGGGGACCATTCAGGGTTCGGCTTCGCCTCGCTGCCTGATCCTTCCCACATGTCTGCCCACATATGGGGGGGGTCCTCCCCTCCCACCCTTTATACCGAGGCATTCTCCAACACCACAAATATCCTCAGGCTGACATACACTTTTGAGCTAAAGTCTCACATTCAAAGTGACTTTTAAACTATTTCTCCTTGTGGGATGGCAAAGGAGAGCTCGAGATGTTTTGACAAGCACGCTGTGGAAGCCCCTGTTGCTATGACAACCAGCTGATCTTGTCTAGTGACCCAGTTCAAGCTTTAGACGGATTTCTGCGTTGCTAGGAAAGAGTTTTTGCTGGCAAAAAAGAGAATATTTTAGCATAAAGCCTCACTTTATTAAAAGTTTGAGTGTTTTATGATAAAATAACAAAAATAAATGTGTTTTCTTTGCAATAATAAAAAAAAATAAAGACTATTCTGTCTACAGAAAACTAAAAGAAAGTTCACATAACTTCATTTTTTTCAGATTCAGATTAATCTTCACAAGATTAGGACTTGTGGAGGTATCAGCAAGCGCAACAATAGCAAATTATTTGCCAACTAACACAGACACACATTCCAGATGAAAAAACACACTCATAAAGGCTAGAAAAATGTGCTTTATATTTTGGGTTTTCAACCAACTCCATGTGACAAGACAGGCTTTGATTTCATTCAGTCAGTCGAGATGTTTAGTCGTTTCTGCTTAAAGACATATCAAAGCATCTTCACTGCTTGTCCTGTCTTGTCCTGGACATCACTTTTGCTTTTCATTTTAGTTTATTTACCAGCACAATTTAGCTCCTCCTTTGTTTTAGCTGCAACCATCATGCCAGGAAAGTATTTAATAGTGGAATGTCAATGTAAGAATTAATGTTAAAGTGAAAATCAGCATGCAAACACAAAGATAAATAAAAATAAAAAATAACTAAAAAAGTTGCATTACCTGCAATAATGCTAGTGAGAATGCTTTTTGCTGAAAGTAGTCACTGAATATTCTGAAGCTTTTTGTAAGAAATGGCGACACAATTTACTTTAATTGTTGAAGGGATTTGCTGAGATGCAAAAGCTATTTGCAAAATGTTAAATTTGCTAAAAGACTGAATATGTCATTAAAGAACTATTGAAAGAGCACTGAAGTTGACCAAAATTTCTGAAAATTTTGTGGTAAAGCATAAAAATCCCTAAGACATGCCAATTGTGCAAACATATTTAGTGAGTTGCTTCTAGCTAAACTCCAAATTAGCCCCCAAAATCTTAGTATATCCCAAATTAGACAAAAAAGCTAGCTTGTTGCCTAAGTACTAGATAAACTAAAAAAAATTCTCCAGTAAGCTAAATTAGTCAAAAACATGTGCCTGTTGCTAAAGTAGAAGTGAGATTTGTAGAAAGCAGAACTCCTAGTTCTCTTTCTGGCGGGACTGGAGAAAGGAACGCTGTTCAGATTAGGGTGATATCCAGACAAACCCCGTTTGTATGTTTCACCTTTGCCGCGGGAAGATTAGATTCTGCACAACTCTGTGCTTCAAAATCCTGTCGTCCGGAAGCAACAGGCTGGTTTTATTGACAGATGACATAAGCATTTCAGGCATTTGCATATCCAATCATGATTCAGGCGGAAGTTCAGGTGTACTTATAAGGTATTGCAAGGTGGGTTCACACGTTTTGGATTTGGGCAGCTCCCACTTCCTTCTGCAGGGTACTGACCTTGGTGCTTATGGTAAAGTGGACCGCTTTGAATCTCAGCTGATAATATATGAACATCAGGAGAAACACACAATCTGTTCTGCAATATGAAAATCAGGAGAATGCACAATATTTTCTACACCCCCTTTTGAACTCATTTTAAGAGTTCACAAACCTAAAGTGTAAGCATTCAAACACCAAACTGTAAAATATAAAACGTCATGAGAAATATAGAATCACATCTACCAAAATAAGAAGTTGTTAGGCAAAAGGCTAAAATCTTAGCTAAACTCTAAATTAGCCTATAAAAACCCCAGTAGATAGCAAATTAGCCCTAAACGTTAGCATGTTGCTAAAATATTAGCTAAACTCTAAATTAGCCTATAAAAACCGCAGCAGATAACAAAGTAGCCAAAAACATTAGCATGTTGCTAAAATATTAGGTTGGCTAAACTCCATTTTTTTTAATTACTGTAAAAGATTAAAACATCGTCCATGAATATATTTAAAGGCTTGTTGCTAATCTACTTAAAATTTTGAAATTTGAAGACTTTCTCAATCATCTCCTGTGGGGCATATTTTGTTCAATATTTCAAAAACTATGAAGTTTTTGAATACAAATAATACAAGCAGGAATGTCCTGAACGAGCTGAACGTTTTGATACCACGATTACTGAAATCACTGAAAAAGTGAATGAGTTTTTATGTGCTGAAAAACATTTGGAAAGGGGAAAAAGAAACATTGTCGAGGGCTTTTGGACATCGGCCTTTGGGAACTTTACTTGCCATCTGCCCTTAAAGTCTCCTGGGATGGAAGTTCGGGGAACGAAGCCAAGGAATGCAAGGCTGAAGAAGACAAACAGAGAGTCATCACAGCGGAATCAAAGAATCCTCATCGTTGATTTAGAAATCTCCAAATACTTCTGTAACAAACATCTGGAATCTCTTGAGGGAGATCTGATGGAGTTGCAAACTGTGGGAACTCTGCCTGCATACCAGACCGCCAGAGGAGCCATTTATGAGAACTCCTTGATGGAGGTGCTAGGGAGCATGTCCACTGTGAAAGACCCCCATAAGCCAAAAGAACACAAAGATGAAAACATGGATAAATGTAAAAAAACAGATTGAAATACAAAAATCGTTAGAGTTCTTGCTGAAAATAAGTTACTTATCCCTCCAGACCTTTTTTTTATTCCAAGTAAAACATGAAATCCATTTGGAAAGTGGATAATCCCTGAGTGAGACACAAGAGTTCAAGAAATATTTTTTCCCACACTGAAAAACCCTGCTATCCCCACAGTGGGACACTTTATTTACATCCTATGCTCACTAGTGGGAGCAGCCAAAAAGAACATCATTAAAAAAAAAA
>NC_050528.1:27095531-27112852 GCF_002922805.2 Oryzias melastigma
AAAACCCCATTCTCTCACTTTCAAAAGGAGAAACTCTTTCATGAAGAAAGTCTCCATGAGTTTTCGTGCCGTATAAATCTGCATAGACAAACACGTCTATGTGTTGGTTCGAATGGTAAACAAAAGGGTAAACCATGTTGATACAATGAACACACAAACATGCGGTCTCAAAAAGTTATAAGCTGTTTTATGGAGGAAATTCAAACAAGATTGCCATTTGAGCTCGCACATTGGTAAACCTTGTTAACCCTTTAACACCGGAGCTACAGTGTTTATGTCTCTTGATTTACTATAATTTTTTAACTGTTAATACAATCAACGTGTTAACGGTTGAAAAGTTAAAGTATGTTAAAAAATGTATTTAAGCACCACTGACGCTTAAACACAAAGCATCAACTACACAACTGTAAACAGAAAGCCAGTTTCCTCTTGAGGGCAGAACAACTCAACCGCCTATTAATCTGCAGCCCGCTCTGGTCAGCCAAACGCACTTAGGAGGAGTTTCCACTACTGGGTTTTATAGTAGAGAGCTCATCAGGCGGTCTGATGAAACACAGATCGCATGTGACAACTTGCAAATTCCTTTAGGTGCTCTTTATGAGAAAGAAGCCTGGACAGACGTATCTGCTCACAAATCTCTTTAAGAACTTCGTTTGTAAAGCTTTCTGGTGATTTCCCTTCAATATATGACTCACTGGTGAGACAGAGAAGTCCACAGTTGTGGTTTGTTTTTTTCCCATAACACTATGAGGAACCACACAACATGTGCTGACCTTAATTCTCACCATCGATTTATCAATTATTGAGCACTTCATAGGTGTAACTGTAACTTAATTCTTGGTTTGTAACTCATACAATACATTTTGTGTGTAACTGTGTGTACTTGCAATTGTGCATTCACATGAACAACAATTATAAAATAAAAAAAATACAGTTTGTATATGCACAACATCAAATGACACCAGCCTAAACGTAACAACACACACACATCTTTAAAAAAGTACACACCAATTGCCTGATACACACACAAAAAGCGCATACGCACAACTCTGAATATACTCTTTCACGATTTGTGCATAAATGCATTTTTTTGTGTGTGTCTCGGGTGATTGGAGCATACTTTTTAAAGATGTTTGTGTGTAGTTAGTTTTAAGCTGGTGTAAGTTTATGTTTAATTTTAATTGTAAGTGTGATTTTAAGTGTGTAAATTGGATTTTGTATATTTTTTTGGATTGTGCAATTTTCGTACATGTGAAAAGCTAATTGCAAGTACATAGTTATGCACAAAATGTATTGTATGAGTTACAAATCGAGAATTACGAACACACAAATCGAATGAGACTGTATTCTCTCCATACTCCTCCACCCTCACCCATCTGTGGCTGGGATAGGCTCCAGCAACCAGATGGATGGATGGATGGAGACTGTCCATCACTACAGATGAGCAAGTTGCCTCCAAACCAAGTAGAGTGGTTCCTCTTAAGTCTTCCTGTTTTTGAGGTTATTTTCTGAACAATTTAGAAATTTTAAAATATACATATATATTTTTTTTGTTTTCTACAGCACAGTGTGTCCTGCGACTTGATTGGCTGTTGACCTTGTCCATCAATCTCTGTCATGTACAGAATGTGTTCAGCTCGCCACATTTACAGATCTATAATACTGGACCCATTTTTCTGAGAAGGTTTAAACTTTGAGAGTTTAAAGAAGAGAGGAAAGCATGAAAATGTTGTTTTGTCTGACAAATGTGTATATAGTGTGTGGTGGGAGATTTTACAGTTCTAAAACATCTGTAATTCTAAAAAAAATGAGGAGACCCAAACGTCTGCACACATCAGAAAACATCAATAGAATTTACTAACTAAAAAATAGCAATAAAGCTGATTAAAGTAACTCTACTTATCTGAAGACAACAAGAAGAAAGACAGCTCTGTGAAAAAGAGAACATGATTATTAAGAACACAAATCTAGGAAGAAAAGGATTTGGCTCTGTTCATTTATTTGATCAAAATATGTACATTTAAAGCTTAAAGTGACAAACTAGGAACTCTTAATACTTCATGGACTTTAAGCAATAATAATATCTAAGTATGCTGTAATTCACAAGCTACTAGACATGTACTGAGAAACATGTTACTGGAAATTCATGAGTAATGCTTTACTGCTTCATTACAGCAAACTTTCTCTGTAATGCATCGCTTTTGTCATGATTACTCAACAACACTTTCAACCAGTGTTAAGCCAGCTGCAACACACCCCAGCCTACGCACTCACCAGCCCGCCACAGGCTCCAGAAGAGCGTAGAGGGTCGAGGATTCACGGGAAGGTTTAGGATGAAGGCTGAGACCAGAATACAAGGCAGGAGGGTATGGTCATCATCAATCTGACCCTATAGGACAAAGAAAAATGGAGAACAACCAATTGGACTTTTTGTCATCCTACTGATTGTACAAATTGAGAAATCTGTGAAGCTACAAAAATCACAAAAACCAAAAGGCATCAGTTTACAGGGATATCCAAGTGTGTCGAGTGCATCTGTAACTGTCTATCCAACAAGATAACACTACTAAGACTATGTGCATTCAGTTTGAAATACCATAAAACTGCTTCAAACGTAAAATACTGACATCAAAAGTCATCGAGTTAAATTACATCACTATAGCACAATAGCTTCACAGTGATTGGTAATGCAAGTTTTAAAAACTCGACAAAGAAACTCACAAAAAATAATAAATATAGAGAAGTTTCAGCGTTTCAGTGTTTTTGACATTTCTATGTTTTTTAAGGTTTTTCCTTCTTGTTTCTATAGTTTGCAGAGTCTCCTGAAAAAGCATCTTTGTTGAAGAGTAAAATTGTGATGTCTTCAAAATCAAAATTGGAAGAGTACGTCTGTTTTATGCATCTACTTACAGCTACCCAAAGTTTTGATGATTGGCACTGTTACATCCATTTTTTTAATTGTTTTTTTTAGCTTTTTTCATGCCTTCTGGGCTACATGTATCTGTACTTTGGGGCAAAAAATAACAACAGATGGAATATAATTGCAAAAAACGACAGGAAAAATGCAATCTTGCCATCTAGTCTTAAATAGACCATGAACACACTCATTTTTTTATGTCATCTGAAAAGACAAATCAGTATTTTTGTGTAAAATTATCCTTTATTTATATTAATTACCGTACTAAGAATTATTTAAGTAATATGTGATGGATACCTGATTTTGCTATTAAAAAAAAACCTGAACAGTTTGTCAAATCTTTTCAAGAATGAACATTTTAGATTAAAAATAAAAAAATGTAATGTGTTTTTTTTTTGCATAATTTGTTACCCATTTATTTGTTTTTAGGTATAACATGAGATCACCTGGAATGCAACCAGTGCTGCTGCAGGCTGGGGCAAAGCTGACCGTTCTCTGCACTCCTCTACGGCGCCGTGCATCGCCAGATGTTTTCAATCAGAGTCATTAGAGTGGTGTTTTGCTTCAAGATTCTAGAGCTTTTTATTGCTGCACGTACCCGCCGTCCCTGCTGTTTGTTTGACCACAGAGGACGAAAGATTGTGCATACACGTAAAAAAGATTAACAGGCAAACAGTGTTTATGCTATGTGTTGACATATACATAAGACTCAAAGACATGCACACAGTTAAATTAATACATTAATCTTAAATAGATTTCCCTTATCACTACACTCCAACTGAGAATTGATTGTGCCCTGGTCTGATGAGTATGATGTGTTTACTATGAGTCAGATGGACAAGAAGAAGGTATAAAAATGAGTTCTGAATGTCATGAAGATGTCTCCACTCTCCAAGTTTGTGCTCGAGGTAAAAGTGAGCTCAGTGTCTCTGGGTATTTGATTAAAAGTGAACACAGTGCTTTACCAGACAAAGTTCACAATTTGCTTTTAAAACACCAGGAAAATTCCTCAGGTTATCGTTTGCCAACAGTAAAATCATTTGGCAGAAACTAGAGTCAATCTTTGTTCACAGCAGAGACTGGCTTTGAAAACAGTACACTTACTTGGCTATGTTTCATATCTTTAGGGCACTCCTTTCTCTTGGAGACTTGTGTGTATCTGTGTGCACGCGCACACATCTGGTCAGGAAAACACATTTCTTTAAAGCAAGAGATTTGCTGTGGCAACTCCTGAAAAAAACTAAAGTAAAGTTATTACTTTAGTTTACTAAAGTTATTTAAAAAAAATTTTTGTTGTTTTTATAACTATAAAATGCAGATTTTGTCATTTAGTTGTTTTAAACCATGTTTAATGTTCAATAACTGTTGTTTGTAATGACTATTAATCAGTTTGTATGATTGTTTTTACATTACTTCCATATCACATAAAATAAAAACATTTAAAAGGTGATAGAAATTGAAATTCAACATTTGAAACATTTGATTTTAGCTTGTATAAAAAGCGCAGCATCTCAAGACTTGTGCAGTTCACTAATCAACCACTAGATGGCTTGTTGCACAAGAAATCAGTTCACATTTCCTCCAATGTAAAAAAAAATGTGAAATTGCTGAGAATGAACACTGATGTTTAAGAATGATGTAGAAATTACAAATAAAGCCCAAAAGTTAATCAAATTGACTGCATTTATCTGAAATTACATGTATGCAGACAGCTACACCAGAGGATCAAAAAGGATTTTGATGTGGGAATTTTTATGATTAACTTTGTACTTAATTTCTGGAAAATTTCAGCCAATTTGAGATCTAAAGTTTCAACGTCTTTACCAGATCCCTCCTTGTACTTTTAGTTTTTTTTTTTTAATTATTTTTGTTTCTTCATTTGGGAGCTGGGTGAAGAAAACTCCAGTAAACTTTAGGCTTCATTTTCACCCTACAGATGGTGTCACTGGTCCAGCTAATGTAGGTCTGTCATTTACTAGGGCCAGAATTATGTGGAAGTGTGTTCCTGCATCAGCGTTGAGTGAGTTCCAGGTTTTAGGGCTCAACAGTACCTCCTGCTGAATCCGTCACACAGTGATGTCAAGTTGCTGTTCTTACTCTTTCATTGGCTCTAAAATGAAGAAGTTGCCTAGCAGGAACAGAAATAAATACGTCCCAGAAGAATACAAATAGAATGAAAAGGGAAAATACAGAACATCTATGCACTTTACATGAATATCAAGTAAACTTAAAAAAATATACACTTTCATGATTCTTGAATGATGCTGTGTTTTGGAGGGGTGGTGCTGTACTTTGGTGCAGAGTGGTTCCTGTCAGTTGTTGTAAAGGCTGTCAGCAGCAGGAAACAAAACTCTTCAATGCTTTCACCTTCATACAGTAAGCTGGATCAGGCTGTCACTGAAGCTGTTCTCCACATCCTGAAGTTTGAGTGGGGAGGGGGGCGGTGGTCTAGAATAAAAGTCAGTTTAGCCAGGTCCCTTCCGTCCCCCCCTCCCTGATTGCCTCCCGGGGACAGCCCAGGAAAGGAATAGATTTCAGTGGGATTATTTCCATTTTTTTACCCTCCGTTTCCATCATACTGCTGCAGCAGTCAGTTGTGTCATACTTGATAGCTGCTAAAACTGCAGTGTCATAAAAGTTAATTCCTTATAGGGCCAAAACCAAACAAAATCCACTTCTTAAAGATTTTTTAGTGCATTATTTTAATGTTGATTCAGTCCAGTTACCTTTTCCCATAGATTTTTTGACAGCTCTTCAGTTTCCGCCATGATTCAGAATCCAGAGACCATCCAGATGAGGATGGCTACCTTTAGTTGCATTAAAACCGTTTGTATCAGATTGCGTTTTGTGAACAGGGTATGTAAACTTTTGAACAGTCATTTAGGAAATTTCTGCTTTCATGATGATCTTAAAGCACACATTTTTGACAATAATAGGCTTCACCCAAACCCTAACTGTGAGTGGGAATAACGTGTTTGTGTTATATTTCATATTATAAAAAAATGACCAAAAAAATAATAATTTCTTCCAGGGTATGTAAACTTATGAGCACCACTGTAAAACTCCCCACGGCAATGCACCACAGACAAGGTGTCAAATGTGCGCACGTGGATTAGGGGTGCAACAAAATATCGATATATCGCGATATTTAGCCCTGCAATTGATTCTCGATGGGGTTATTACTATTTTTATTTAAAGAGGCCATAAAACATTATATTCATCCTTGGATGGGACGTTCTTTTGGAGATAGATAGGGGGTGTGCGATGGGAGACTGACTGTCACGGGCACCAACGTGCCAAGCAGCTACTTTAATTATTTGATTTTTGTTTTGTTGTTTACAAAAATTCTGTACTAAGTAGTGACACTGCTGTTCATGTTTTCTATTGTTAACATTTAATTTGACAGATAATTCCAATTCAATTGGTGTCAATGCTTGTCAAAGACTCAGTATTACTGATTTCAGCAATGTTGCACAAAATTGTTATTTTTTTTACACAAAATAAGTTGTTTTAAGCTAAAAATTAAATGGGGATATATATTTTCCTAAAAAAAATGTGTTCTTCTATATTTTGTGAGTTATTAGAGATGATTTTTACCAATTATCACAGTATCGTGATATTATCGATAGTGTGAGCCGTGTATCGCGTATCGCATCAGATCGTGAGGTATCCAGTACTTCTCAGCCCTAACGTGGATCTTTCTTCAGATTTCTGAAAAATATTCCTCGAGCATTTAACAAGTATTTTATCAAGCTTCTTCATCCTCTGTGGATAAAAACTGTGATCAGAAGCGATGACAAAGTGTATCCCTCCTTAAATCCCACATGCACTGGCAGTGGTGGAATAGAGACTAGACAGCAGGGAGCCCCAGACTTATTTCCCTAGCACCGCCCACAAAACACCATGGGGGGCAAGATTAAATGCTTTCTCTAAATCCACAAAGTACATGTGGATTGCGTGGCTGAACTTCTATGAACCCTTAACGCTTCTATGTGAGGTGAAGAACTGACCTGCTGTCCTGTAACATGTGTAAATGTATACATAAAGGGAAATATAAATTATTTTAAGTTTGTCTTTCTCTCTGGTGTCAAAAAGTGGGATCTTTCCATTATTCAACAATATAAAAATGAATGTGATGTTACATTTAAATGAGCACATACAGTACTCAAACTTCTCAGTGTTCATCAGTGGCCTCCAAAGATCAACACCACACTGGAGAATTGAACCTTTTCTTGGCCTCAGTCTCCTGTGGTCTGCAACAGCAGGTGGTAATGTGTGGAGTGTCCTGTATCCCCTCACGCCTTTAAATCTTTAACCACAGCAGCCACTCCATCAACCCGATTTTGTAAAAGAGAGCTCTCATCACAAGGATGCTGTCTCTATAGCCTAGTTTTTTGTGGTTGCTAGGAAACAGCATGGGTCTTTGCCTGTTTCAGGGTAAGCATGTGTGAGTGATGGCACACACCGTCCTTAAATAAAGCAGGAATAAAACTCTGTTTTTAGATTCTTTTCACAAAACTTCAAGAGTTATTTTTTCTGTAGCTATTTAAGTTAAATAAACTTCAGCATCCCTACAATTTATACAGAACTTTTTGCCTGATGAATTCTTAAATTTTCAGGAAAATAAACTGTTAACTTTTAAGTTTGAAAGCTATTAATAAACGCAAACATTTACATATAAATCTATGCTTTTAATGTATATATCTGTAATAAATTATGATCGTGATCATCATTGAAGGACGCAGAGTAAGCCTTCCCTCATTTTCCATCATCCCTTTGTTTATACACTGGTTCACAGCTCCTCACCCCCCCAACCTAACATTAGCAGAGCAACAAAAACTATCAGAGTTATCCAGCTGTAAAGTTTTGAGCCAGATGCCAGCTCAGATGAGGTAAATGAAGATGGATCTGTTTGTCTGCAAGTGGAAGCATTGAACTGGAGCGGAGCAGGGAGCTTGTAGCCTGCCGACTGTACCACCTGATCACTGCTACCAGCTTTTTAAAACACATTCTTTTTATCTGCTCCTGATCCATTACGATTTGAATAAATAAATACTCAGAAATTGAATTTTAATATTAATTTTCTTTATAAATGTCCTCCATTAGGAAAAAAGGCAAAAGAATATGTTAAAAACACGATTTTCAGTGGATTTGGAGTGGATCTTCAATTCTAGCTGCTATTTACCTCAGTCAGTGTGTACTGATACTCACCCGTAGTTTAATTCACCCAGATGAAACATTTTTCTTTCATCAACCAATAGCTAAGCTACAACAGAGTATAAGGGCCAATTTATACTTTTTTTTTTTTAAATTACAACTTTAAGTTTGCAAGTTTAAGAGAAAAAAAAGTTGTAAATGTTAAGTCAGGAAAATAAAGTTGCATATTTATGACTTAAAAGGTCAGAAACCAAATTTCTGACCTTTTTTCTTGTAAATTTACGCTTTTGAAAGACATAAACTTACTACCTGAAATCTCATAATATGACTATTTTCTGGGTGGTCCTAATACTCTGTCAGGCTAAGCAAACTTTTTTTTAACGAAAGTTTGCAATGAAAGTGCAATTTTAAACAGAATTGTTTATAAGTTTGATCCAGAAGTGAATAAATAATTAAATGGCAAACTGTTCTGGACATTTGAAAAGAGATAAAAATATAATAATAAAGAAAAAAAAACTGCAAAATAAATAGATTATTCTGGTAAATGTAACAATTATGTTTTCAGATTATGTAGCTAAATTGTATATTAAACTGTCATTACATAAAAAATAAGAATGCTAAAAGTGAAGGTAAAGGTTAAAATCACTATTGGACTAGGATCACCTAAAAGATTTCTGTACACACATCTTGACATAATGTTTAATCAACAAATGCCAAAAAACATGCAAGCAAATGTTAATATTTGGATTCAGCACACTGCACTACACTGCTTAGAGCTTCAATCAGCTACTCTTCAGCCACTTATGTTTGCGGCCAAATAAAACATAGATGCCCTACATTATGGTCTTCATTTGATGTTTTGTAGAGACCGCTCTGTCATCATTACTTACCACATAATAATAATAATAATAATAAATCATTAGCTCCAGTATCACAAATACACTGCTTAGCATAGTAACATTTGGAATATTCTTCTATCTCAGACCCAAAGTACTGAACTAGCTTTTGCTAGTACTAGCGAAGGGAGAAGGGCTAGGCAGAATACCATTATTCAATTGAATAACTTTTTTTTTTTTTTTATCAGTTCCCCCTTTAGAAAGTACCAATTAATTTCAGTATTTCCAGACAGTTTGATGTTGGATGTTGTTCTAGTTAATCTTTGTTTGATAATCCTTTTTTCATTAAAAAATAATAATAACAACAATAATAAATAACAAATTCTAATACAAGTAGGTCTCAATTCTATCAAGAAGCTTCAGAAGCTACAAATGATTTTAAATCATAATCTGCTGAAATAAAAACTAATCCAACTATCTATTACGAGCATCATCAAAGGCCAGCAGTTACAGTCAGTGAGCACAAAGACAGGCGTGTCCTGGCCCTTTAAGGGAAGGACCGTTCCATTTTCAGGCGCGGGGGGAGGCAGGCTGGACAGCGCTTTAATGCAGCTCCGTTCACGACACCGACGTGGATGTTCACACTGGATCTACGTAGATAGCGCAGGTAAAGAGCGGCTGACACCTGCGGGGAGTTTCAAACCAATATTTAAAAAAATAAAAAACAAAAAAGCTGCGTCCGTCCGTGACGTCACCGCTTCAGACCCAGCAGCTGGACATCACGTAAAGCGACAAATGCTGGACCGGCAACCGGAAAAAGATTAATTTACCTTCAAAATAAGAGGGGGAAGCTTTTCATCTAATTTTAACAACTATTTTTTTTTACTACAATAAGAGCAACGCTACAGCACCACTATTTTTAATATTCTGGCTACTGAGAAACTAATTGAATAACCTAAACAATTTTGATTTGAAAGCTAACATTATAAGGGGGGGTTCGAAGAAATAATTTTCAATGAAAATGATTGTGTTCAAAAATATTTATATTTTTTATACTTGTGTGATTGTGAAAGGTGTGAGCGGAAGTGCGATCTGCTGCTGACCGGGACACACCGCTTCGCTGTCAGGCCGAACAGACGTATTGATCTGGCGGAAAGGAATGGCTGCAGCATCCTTTGTTTTCTCTGCTTCGAGGTGCAGGTAGGACTCCCGAGCCGCTCTCCTCTGCCGCTCACCTGTCCAGCTGACGTACTTGAGTCTCTGGAACCGCTCCAAGCAACAATGCGCAACACCGTTTTTTTTTTCTTTCTTTTTTCTTTTTGTTCCTCCTCTCTGTTTGGTTGAGTCAGGGCGAAACCGCGTCTGTTGTTCTTGCTCGTTGTCACGCGGGCAGCCGCGTGGAAACCGTTATTCGGGAGCTGGATTCGTGGCGCACTAGCGCACGCGCTCAGGCGTTGATGCTGGTCGTGTCAGTATCTGCCATTGCAATGCGCCAGCCAACGCACGCACGCGCACTGCTGTTGTGCTCGTCCCCATGCGCGCGTGCTTGCTCTGCCCCCCTCACCGGACAGTGATCTCAGGAGTCTCAGGTGCGGGGTGCAGACGCGGCGTGACTCCCCCACCCCTGTCATGTGTGTCTGTGCCAGACAGCAGACAGAGGCGGGCCTGACCCGGGCTAATTATGGCACATTGTTCAGTTACAGCACTTGAAGAGCTCGTGGGGCAGATGTGGCCCAGACCTCACGAGCTCGCATGGTTTTTGGGGATGATACTGTGGCCACAGGCAGAGATTTGGACCATGCGTGTCTTCCCATGTGAAACTTTCAGATCTCCTCATTCATCCTGAATCAAGCTACTAGTCATGGTCTTATTTCTGAATAGAACTGGTGGAATATCTTGTTCCACGTTTTCTTACATTTTTTAACATGATCTTTTTTAAAACTATTTTTCTGATGATATAGACTTTTTTTTAAAAAAGATAGTTAAGTTTAAATTCCATTTCTGAGTATTTCTACATTGAAATTGTTGTGAATCAGTGACAGATGAAAAACATGCCATCTGAAAAACTTGCAATTTTAAAAATCGCAAACTCCCTCCTCAAGTCTATTGTGCTGCATTGACTTGTAGACGACTAGATCCATGTACGTCTTTGTTTTCCTCGTCTGAGCTGACATCTGGCTCTAAACTGTTTGGCTGGATAGCTCCAATGTTTCTCACCAATTTTGTTGCACCAGTCATGTTAAGCCTTGCTTCCACCGAGCAGTCCGGTCCGGTCCAGTAAGGAGTAGTACGGCAAGGTCCAGTTAATTCTGGCCAACATTTCCACTCAGTTAAGCCTCTCTTCCACTGAGTGGTTTGTTTACACGCTAGCGTGTCATTGAGTCATTGTTGACTAAAAATGCAACAACAATGGAGGTCATCCAGCAGCTCGTCTTTTTCTTGCTTTACTTTTTGTGCATCGTTTAAAACAGGAATTTAATGTTGTTTGAAAGAAGATTGTGGGCGGCTAAGAAGAATACCACCGTAAATAGGAAAAAAAGGAAACACTAGCTAGTGCTATATTGGGGCTTTCTGATGTCGTCATCACTTTCTGCCATTTAACGGATGGTTACAGTGGCTCCGCCCCAACCGTCCCATTCCCTTTTTTGGACCTATAACAGACAGAGAGAGAGAAGATGTACGGTTTAGTACTGTTCAGTAGGTCCATTTAACAATGGAAATGCTCAAAATATCGGACCGTCGGGTTGTTAGGGTCTGTAAGCTTGTAGGAGATAGTTTAAACATAAGCATGATGGGAAATGAGTGCTGGCCAACAGGTCCGTCCACAAGTTGGAGGTGAATTTCTCATGAATTACTGCTGCTCCGCAGAAACTGTGTCCTTGGAAATAACAGTTGTTTTTTTTTTTTTTTTTTTACTAAAAACACTATAGTTTTAATTAAAATACTTCTAGTAATCCTTTTAGAATAAACCAAAAGATGTTTGGAGTGGGACTTTAGGTATCAGGGAACAGTTGCTGAAATAAAATTTTGTTAACATTGACTTTTTTGTTTTTGCCCCAACATATGTGTGTGGATTGTTAATTTATTAATTTGTCTCACACATTTCTGATGCTCCGAGTTCCTGCTGCCTCTGTGGATTAGAGGTCATGCACCTTTGCACAGTCGCCAACACACATTCTACTTTTCTGCATATGTCAGCTGTAAACAAAAAATGCTTTCAAAATGTATTTATGTTCATCGATCAACTAAATGCAGCAAATTGACAAATCAAAATTTTGCATGATTTCGTTTGACCTTTAAAACAGCTTCTGGAGCTCTCACTTTTTGAATGACTCAGTCGGTAGGTTGTTCCAAATACACTATATTACCAAAAGTATTGGCTCACCTGCCTTGTCTCACATATGAACTGAAGTGCCATCCCATTCCTAATCCATAGAGTTCAATATGATGAGGGTCCTCCTTTTGCAGCTATTACAGCTTCCACTCTTCTGGGAATGCTGTCCACAAGGTTGAGGAGTGTGTTTATAGGAATTTTGAACCATTCTTCCAAAAGCGCATTGGTCAAGTCATACCCATGTTGGTCAAGAAGGCCTGGCTCTCAGTCTCCGCTCTAATTTATCCCAAAGGTGTTATACCGGGTTCAAGTCAGGACTCTGATACAAAGTTGGGAGCATGGAATTGTCCAAAATGTTTTGGTATCTTGAAGCATTCGGGAGCATTCTGGCATTAAGGGGCCAAGCAACTGGATTTGTTGCACAGGTGGCATCCTATGACAGTTCCACGGTGGAATTCACTGAGCTCCTGAGAGCTTTCTTAGATCCTTCTGTCTCTTCATGTAATTACAGAAACACTTGATGTTGAGATCAGGCCTCTGTGGGGGCCCATGCCATCACTTTCAGTACTTCTCGTTCTTCTTTACACTGAATATAGTTCTCTAGGACTTCAACTGTATGTTTTGAGTCGTCGTGCTGCAGAATAAATATGGGGCCAATTAGAAGCCTCCCTGGTGCATGATGGATGAGTTTATGCCTGTATTCATATTCACACCATTCATCCTCACCAACTCCAACTCATTTAGAAGAAATACAGTATCAAACGTTCAAGGAACCTACACCATGCTTCACTGCACATGCTTGCCTGCAGGCACTCATTATTGTACAGCTCTTCAGCCCTTCGAGGAACAAACGGCCTTCTGCCACACCCAAGTGTTTGCAAATTTGGACTCAGTCCAGAGCACCTGCT
Organism: Oryzias melastigma; assembly: GCF_002922805.2. Classification (NCBI taxonomy): domain Eukaryota; kingdom Metazoa; phylum Chordata; class Actinopteri; order Beloniformes; family Adrianichthyidae; genus Oryzias; species Oryzias melastigma. Next base: position 27,108,684 of record NC_050528.1, read on the forward strand.
GCCATTTTTCTGAACCCCAGTTTCATTGTTTTCTTGAATACCCAGTCGCTTGCCTTTGTTTCCAGGTCAGAGCTATGGGCTTTTTGGATGAAGCTCTTCCATGAAGATTCTTCTGGTCAGACTTCTCTGAACAGTACCAAGTATTACCAAGATCCCCCTGGTTTCTGTCACTGTCACTGCTTGGCATCTTCTCGATTTCAAAGTTGACACTTGGTGCACTAAGATTCCTTGACTGACTACTATGTTCACTATTCTCAGCGTTGCCTGTTTTTCTATGCTACTTCTAAAGAGCTTGAACAGCATGTCCCGCAGCACACCCCAGTGTTATTTGAAATCATTATCTTGAAGAGACCTTGAAGATGCATTAGAACCACCTTGTGTCTTTTGCTATTCTGAGTCTTGCCTTATCATGAAACTGTCTTTATCAACCTCATCTTGGTAGCAGTTCCTCACCCAGTTTAAAGCCGCCTTCACAACTGTTTCAATTATTGACTAGGTTACGACCTAAATGTGATAGTGATAACCATTTGCACCTGTTTGGTTATAATGTAATTGGTTGATCAAAAACTTGATTCTAGTCCAGGTCCAAGTAAACCTAGAAAAATTGATGCTGTTTTGAATGCAAATCTTTCAATATTGACTTGATTTATATTTTGTTACTTTAAAAGTTGTAAATTTCTAAATTAGTACTCTAAGTCATTTGGAAAAATGTTGTCATGACCTCAACTAACACATTTTAGATCAGGTGTCATCTATAGTATTTTAAAGTGGCCAATACACAAAATCTAAATCAGGACGTATAAACAACCCTCTTAATCTGCCTTTTTTTTCCATATTCTTGTACCTCCTTTCTATTGCAATGCAGTAAGGAGCTATTGCAGTATGTAATCAAATATGGTGGTACTTTGATATTCACTCTGTATCAAGAGGTAGCTTCAGAACTGCTACAGAGGAAAGGGATTTATCTCAAAGGGTTCACCAACATCACAGGACGAGGCTGGGACTTTTCAAATAAATTCTTCCTTTTTTTTTCTTCTCTTATGAGCAATCTCAACTTTATCCAGAAAACCTGTCAAATAGAAGCTGTTCAGCCTCCCATCAGGTATCATAAGAACCCTTATTTAGGCATGAAGATAAAAATAGGAACATTTGTCTGCTCTTTTGCCTTTTGGACCTATGCTTTTTCAACATGGCTGCACACCTCCTTATATACAATTGTTCATGTGGATCAGTGTTATTGTATCATAATAATCACACTGTCCGAAAGATCCTCTTAAGTACAACACTCGTCTTAAACATAACGGATTGACAGATCCTCAGATGGATGAGATGGTCTAAACATCACCGGCTAGGACAAACATAGCTCAGTCTTTTGCGAATATTTCTAATTAATAACATTAGTTCTTACTGTGTATCGACAGCTAAGGAAAAGGTTGAAATAACAAAACCATGCAGTCGTTTTTTAAAATGTCACTGAGCAAATATTAATGAATTAGGTTTTTCGAATTTATTGAAAAATACATAGATGAGCTGATCTGTTACCCATCATCCTATAATGGCAGTTGTCATACAATGACGTGTCAAATTAAAATGCCAGTACATCTGGCATGGACTGTACCTGCCTTTATCCAATGCTTTACATAGTTTTACGTCTGCACTCATGTAAACTAAATGTAGATGGAAATCGCATCAAACTCCAGAGTACAGTATCATATCCCAAACAAAAACCTTTCTTCCTCGCTAAGTATAAACGAAGTTTATGGTGCTGACATATTATTTCTCAGATGAGCAAAGCCAGTGGTACTATTAAAAAACAGAAGAGTGGTGGTTTTTGAAAGTCACGGTAAGTTCAAAAGTTCTATGAAATATATCAGATAATTTCCCCATTTCCATAATGAATTTGCATTTATCTGATTACTCCCAGTGGGCATGTCAACTGACTCCCTGTTATAATCGAGGAATGATCAATGGCCTATGTTGCAGTAATGAAAGTAGAGTTAAATGATGCCTTTTCTGATAACGGTGTGCAGAGATAAGGATACAAAGGACGAACTTGTAAGGGAGTTTAATGCCATTTTATAGCAAAGTCAGAGCAGTATAATGAAGTGTTCACTAGGATGGCTTCGTATTGTAATCTCTGCTAGAATGGTGTAAAGACAGAAATGTGTATGATCTTCTTACACGTGTCAACCTTTTCAAATCAAAATAAACAAATGGTTCATTAGGGTTCTCCATCACAGGTCTATGGTAGCTGCTGCCCTACTTGATGTTATTAGCTAAGAGTAGATCAAGGAGAGAAAAGTAAAATAGTATTTTCTTTATTCTGATTGACCCAAAAAACATTGTTTTTCTGTAAATATTCTCAACAAAAGTTTGTAAAGATATCAAACAAAAAGATTATTCTCTAGATTTGAAACCAACAGCCTTTAAGGCACCCCTCACTAGTGCCCCTAAATTGGGATTTTGTCCATATTTCATCTTTGAGTGACTACATCAAAACTATGCAATGCTGGTTTTGTAGTGCTGATCAAGTACAACTTACTTTGCAGATAATTCAAGTCATGCATATTTAAGTGATTCTTATTAGCCGTGCTCAAGCTGAAAAGAAACATTTATTTAACTGTAGATAAGCAAATCCCTTTTGGCGGTACAAGATACCAAAAAAGTCATCTAATGTGTGTTGTGTTTATCAGATGCTAAAATCATGTTAATTTTTAGTTGTAACTGTATTTTGTATCCTAGTATGTAATATTAGTAGTTAACTTTACTGTTACATTAGGCGATTTTACTAAGACGAGTGATGTTTTTCGCCATAAATAGTTTGTCTTTATAAATTAGATAGTACAGTATAAAATTAAACCTATTAAATTAGAGGTCCAACAACTGCCACTTTCTTGGCCAATTTTGATTCCCAAATTTTATTCCTATTTTCCTTTAAAAACTATAAACAGCAGCTTTCACAAACAAAGATCATTTTGTTTTCAACACAAAGTCGTATTCTTTGTTTATCTATAGTGTGACACAATGCTCTCCCATGTCGCCAATAGATGTAATATTGTTGGAAAATAGGAATAACATTGTGGAAAACCAAATTTAGAGTAAAAACACTTAGGAGCTACAAATATAATTGTCATTGTGCTTCATTTAAATTCTATTTGTGACAAGTCATTTCAATGAAACTTCCTCCTAACATATAGATTGCAGCTTTACTGTTGTCAGTCGGCGTAGCTGCATGATACGCTCTCTGTTGCTGATCTCAAGCATCCATGTAAATCCTTGTAAAAAGTCCTTCTCTGATTGCTTCTTCCTTCCACCTTTTTTCCTCGGCTTTCTGCCTTTCTTTATGAAAGAAACTGCTATGTTGTTGTTGCATTACTATCTGAAGTTGTTCTGTGTCACCTTGGGATAAGTCACAAAGCCATTACATTGAAGGGATGGGATCTAACTAAATATGTGAAACATGATGAGATCATGACTTTTTAGGGAAGTTTTAGTGGTTAAAAACTGAAATTGATAGTTCAGTCCAAATACAGAAAACATGTAGACCTAAAGCTGCTCAGCCTTATATGATAAACAACAACTGGTAAAGCATGTTAAAAAATGAGACAGGAAAAGTACTATGTTGTACTGGTCACACTGGAAGAATAAATACAGTACTTGACATCTTTTGTCTTTTTTATCCTTTAATTTTCATTGTTTGGGTGCTGGCCCTATCAGTGTTATTTTGTGTTTGTCTGTTGTTCAGCTCTTTTGCCTTTGATGTAGACTATTTTTAGCCTTGCAGCCCACCGTGCACGCAGGTCTGGGAAATTAAGTAACACTTTAGATTCTCTGAGTTACCAGCATACACCTAAACACCCAAAATAAACCTGATGGACAGACACTCGTACCTCAGAGCCTCTACGTGTCAGCGTGATTGGTCTTAGCATGTGATACGTGATGTGCTCCCTAATGTCTCTGACAGTGAAACATGAAAACAAATCCTCTGCACATAATAAGTAACAACATTTGGTTTACTGCTGCAGCTCATCTGGTGCTCTGCTTGGATTTATTAGGATTAAGGGAAATAAATTAAAATCAAGAATCTTATACTAAGGTCACCTGACAATATCATATCTTCCACTCTATAAGGTGCACGTAAAAGCATTAAGTTTTCTAAAAAAAAAAAC
>NC_050528.1:27113431-27122779 GCF_002922805.2 Oryzias melastigma
ACGCAGGTCTGGGAAATTAAGTAACACTTTAGATTCTCTGAGTTACCAGCATACACCTAAACACCCAAAATAAACCTGATGGACAGACGCTCGTACCTCAGAGCCTCTACGTGTCAGCGTGATTGGTCTTAGCATGTGATACGTGATGTGCTCCCTAATGTCTCTGACCGTGAAACATGAAAACAAATCCTCTGCACATAATAAGTAACAACATTTGGTTTACTGCTGCAGCTCATCTGCAGCTCTGCTTGGATTTATTAGGATTAAGGGAAATAAATTAAAATCAAGAATCTTATACTAAGGTCACCTGACAGTATCGTATCTTCCACTCTATAAGGTGCACGTAAAAGCATTAAGTTTTCTAAAAAAAAAACCACAATGCGCCTTATAATCCATAGTGCCTTATATATTGTGTTTTTTCCTGACATTAAAAAAAATTTGAAACCAATTTTTTTCTTTGAGTTGCTAACAAGGTTGGGTGTTAGCGTAAATGCGCTAACACGGCTAATGTGTAGTGTTTTACTAACAAGGTTAGAAGTTAGCATAGTCACAGTGTTTTTGTTTTAGCTGCATCAGTCTATTTTTTTTACATATTACAAGCAAAGTTGAGAGTTATCGAGAATACGCTAACACAGCTAACGTGTAGCGGTGTTGGACTTTTTTTTACGTTTTACTAACAAGGTTGGGAGTTAGCATGGTCACAGTAACGTTTGTTTTAGCGGTATCAGTCTATTTTATTACGTGTTGCAAACTAGGTTGGGAGTTACCTGAATATGCTACTATGGCTAACGTGTAGTGTAGCTGACTCTTTTAGTCTCCCTTAATACGCCTAATAGTGTGCCTTATATTTGGCATAAGTTCAAAAATAGACCATTCACTACCTCATAATCCAATGTGCCCTATAGTGCAGAAAATACAGTAATTAACTTCTTAGGCTTAAAACTGTTGCAAGACAACAACAACAACAAAAAAAAAACAAGTGTGTTACTTGCTATTGTGCAGGTGAAGCAAAAGATACAATGTGGTTTGTCATATTTTCCACTTTTTGACTTGGAAGAAGAGTTGGTTTGGAAGCAATTTAGACCGTTATTAATCTTCTGCTTTGGTTTTTATCAGAGCCTCATTACTAACCTGTGCACTATGCTATATGTGTTTAAACCTTCACTGTTTCATTATTTTACTCAGCTCCTTTCTTGCAGTATCTGTCAAACAACAAGACGTTTGCATAGTGGACTGGAGGAATGCAGTATAAATAAGGCAACTTGCAAAAGTAATTTATGACCATCTCTGGATCGGCGTGAGAAGGGTGAAAAACAGTGTTCTGTAGCATTCCTTTATAGCATATTCTCAGTATTTAGAATATGCAAAATGTGATGCTTTTAATGTGTGTTAAGTGTGTATTTTTACAATGTGGTGATATCTGTAGTTCCCCAGAAAGCATACAACATGTTTTTCATTACAGACAGAATCATTACATTCTTGTATGTTATTTCCTCTGTCTATTTCTGAAGACACTTCTGTACTACTAATGAGCTGATGTATTCACTTGACGTCAGTCTGTGTTAGATGGACTCTTCAGCCTTCAACACAAGCAGGATGATTATGGGTAATTTGTGTCACATCTCAGATTCACTGACATTTAATTCGTGTTATGTTGGTTTTCCACCAATACCCACAGGGCAGTATTTTTCAACTGTTCTACAGACATCAATAACAAATTTCAAATGTTTTAAATTTTGAATTTTTGAGTTTAAAAAAAACAATTATATCCCAATGAAACTAAATTAATCACATTTAGTTTAAAATTCACTTCTATTTAACTCCATTCATTAAAAAAGGAAAGCGACCCTTAAACTATGTTTTATCTATTGTAAAATAACTTCATGTGGTCTTTTCATTCTGATTATGCAATTTTTTGCTAAAATCAAAAAGCTTGGGTTGTTTTTACGACATATTTTCAGCAGAGCAGCAGGAGTTTATTAGAAATTCACCTGTGACTTGTGGGCGGGGCTGTTGGTTCAGAAGTAATCCTCCACTAATTTCCTATCAACCCTTTGTTTACATTCTCTCCACCAGCCTATAGCACCTACAAGCTCAAGCTAGCATTAGCGAAAAAAAAAATGGCAAGCAATATCTGGGCTATGCAGCTGTACAGTTTTGAGACAGTTTTCAGCTCGAATAGGAAAAAATGAAGACATAAATGAATCTATTTGTGGATGCATCAGAATTGTACTGGAGAAAGGAGACAGCAGTAAATGTGTGTGTTTTTAAAAAAGCGAGTTTTCATTTGCTCCTGATCCAACGCGATTTGAGTGAAGAAATACTCAGAAAGGCAGTTTTAATGTCCTCCATCATGAGAAAAATGCTACAAGAACATGTCAAAAACACACAAAAAACCCACATTCATTGGAGTGGGTCTGTAAATACAATTAAGAAAAGTAAAAACTATAATTATGTACAGCTTTTTGCGGTCCAGTCTTATCAAACAAATTGTTCTGTGAGCAAATGCTGATGCTACAGTAAAGGTGTGTGAATATAGTTAAAGGAGAGGTGATGTAGAGGGTTTGTCTGAAAAGGGAAGAGAGACAGTTCCACTGACAGCCCTTTACCATTGACTGTAAATGAGGTCTGGACCGAGTGACCCTTCCTCCCTGCCGTTCCAAGCATAAAGTATGTGCTGGCTCCAACAAGCCAAAATCCATAGATTGCTACTGAGAAATAAACATCCATTACTCAGTCATTACATTCGTCAGATCATGTGTTTGGAACTGAGTAAACAGGCGTAGTGGTGTCCCAACCACATTGCATCTGTTCATTTTTACCTTGGTTGATCCTATGTGACGGTGATCAGGGCTGATCCGTGCCACTAAAGATGGTGACGTGTGTGTGTGTGTGTGTGAGTGCTGCTCGGTGAGCTGTCTGTGTGCAGAACTCTAAAGCCTGACTGGATTAACCTTTGTGCTGCCTTGATCTGGTTTGCTGCTTTGTCTCTGTGCAGAAAACAGCCCTAGAGCATAACTGGAAGTCAAAAGGCAATCAAATCAAAAATGTCTGCAGTTTACTAGGAATTTCCCAGATTGTTTTTGTTGTACTGCTTTGATTGGATGTGCTGATTTACAGTTTAAAGCCAACTAAATACTTTCTAGCTTGCAGCAAATGCCACTTGAAAAGTATTTACCAAATGGTTCTTCAATTGAATCCGGTATGAGGATAACTAAATTGATAGATGGGACTCTTAAGCTGACAGGAACAATTGTGCACAGATAATTCATGATGAAAAGGTTCTATTTGCACCTGGTTCACATGTTTTTCAAAACCATTATGGATCAGATCGGTTTGGTACGGCTACCATACTGTGGTGTGTCTAGTTCTACCATAATTTAACTCAGTCACGCATTGATGTTTAGCATCAATTCTTAAACAAACAGCTGAAAGAAGCGGACATGTTCCGTAAAAATCCTGATAAACTGTGGGCCTCACTCAGTGGAGAGACTCAAGTCTGCATAGAACTTAAAACACAAATGTTGCAAGCCCTTGACTGAAATGTTACAAGATCACAATGTGTTGGCCATTTGGCAATTAACCGTAAAGAACTCTTTAGAGTCTAAAGTTTAGATGTTGGGATTGTTGGTCACAAAATCTGCCAAGTTTCGGTTAGGACTGGCATGTGGGAAACCAGGGTTCATTTCCCAGGAGCACAATGAGCTGAATCCAGTGTGGGTGCCTAGGCATGACCCTTCATACTACTGCTTACCTTTGTAACCTTAAGGGTTCCCAGCCTGGATAAATGTACAGGGTTGTGCCAGGAAGGGCATACAGTGTAATACTCTCTGCCAAACCAAAATGTGTGGACCATTAAAACCTGATTCACTGTGGCGACCCCTGAAGGAATGTGCCGAAGGGTAACCAGAGTGTTCAAGAACCGTCTGACTAGAAAGCACGTAGGCAGACCATGTCCATGACTTATTCAATGTCTTAGAAGATTGTGTAATCTATTTTGCTTCTTGAAGCTTCCTCGTGACCCTCAGCTTTGTTTTCTCTTGCTCGTTTCCTCCTCTGTTTCTCATGTCAGGATTAGTCTGAGCGGATCTTAGCCTTAGACTTGGCATCCCAGCAGGCATCAAGAAACCCTTACAAGTTCAGTAACAAGCTTCGAGGACCACATTTTTTACCTGAACATGTGAATACCATTGTCAAAAACTAATTTAAAAATGAAGTTTAGTTTATTTACCATTACTTATATCTTACCAGACCAGTGAGGTGCTTCAAGGAGAGTTGTACTGTATGTTCATGAGAGATCAGGTTGGGATGTAAGGCTCTGGTAAACTCATTAGCCTACCAGATTAGCCCTCATTTTATCCAGAGCAAAGGTTCTTAACAGCACCTTTACTCTCGCTCCACTTTTACCTGAAACGGCGACACTCTGATCTGGATCTTTGAAAGGATTCCTTTATTTCACTTTTACAGGGATTCCAGTCCATTGTGGAGGCATAATACGAACAATAACTCCATTGTTTTAGTCGGCTTTATCTGGATCTAAGGCCATGGGCAGCCATGTGTACCATGATTGTGTGCTTCTTAATTCGCCTCATTGTCAAGTGCTTGATAAATTTGTGGAACTCCAGGAAGTGCTCTTGTGGTGAGTCCGGCAGCGTGACAATGTTCACAAGATTGTGACACTGACTTTTGTTCTGTCTCTGAGTCATTTTATTTATAAGTAACTATGTAAATACCTTGTTATCATCTTTATTGAATCCTCTATTGAAAGATGCCACCATGTGTTGAAGCAATAGCTCATCTAGTCCTTTTATAACCCAATCAGTGAGGGCTCTGTTTCCAAAATGATACTTGAAAGGTTTTTCAAAAGTGGTGACATTTACTTTTTTTTTAAATATCACATGGTTATTACATAGATGTTGGCAGTCTCCCAAATTAGGATTATGAATTACTTACTGTTATTAGCTGCCTGACCTAGTTCTGAGGAAAACCATGAAGGTCACCACATTAATCAAATAGCATTTAGCTCACCAAACTTTACCACAACATGTAGTTTTTAGGTGTATATATATATATATTTTTTTTAAACTAAAGTGAAGTTAACTACCAAATAAGCTTGGAAATAGTTTGTCTGTTATCAGATCAAATGGAGGAATGAGGATTCCTTGATGGTATCAAGGACTGCGGACTTGTTTCAAGCAATGTTGAGACATTTACGCTGTCTTTTGATATGGTTTGGTTTCCCACATTTTATGTGAGATTTAGCGACTAAAGCGACCAAACAAAGTCAAAAGGAAAACATTTATAAAGCTCTGTTAATTCTCTAGGATTTATTCATAGGGATCTGCACCTCACTACACCAGTTTGATTTAATTTGATTGTTTCTACACATTCCTGCTTCCTCAGATTTGCGCTGTGAGCTGTCCCTCCACTTCCAGCCCAAGCTTTAAAACGTTTCAATCCCCCACAATCCTCGCAAAGCTTTGATACAAAGCTTTTATTGTTGCGTACATAGATATAATAATAGTCTGCCCCCACGTTTGCACATGGTTCCTATGGTGTCAAAGTCCTAAAAAGTGGTGACAGAGTCCATAAATTTTGATCTTCTCTTCTGATGAACTAGTTGTGTTGAAGATCGTTCCATCTGATTGAAAGACCGCTGGTTTTGTTCCCAACTTGCCCACCCATGTGTCGAAGTGTCCTTGGGCAAGACACTGAACCTCATATTGTTCCTGGTGGTCATAGGTTGATGCCAGTTAGGCCTGCACAATACATCGCAGATTTATCTTCATTGCAGTATCAGCCTGTGCAGTACATGTATTGAAGAGATGGCTTAAAGAGAAATAAATGGTTGCCTTAAGCATTTACGGATACAAAACTGTCTTATGGCAGCCAGCTTGATGTATTTAACAAATTAAATAGAATTCTTTTTGCATTTGACCAATAGGATGGACCTCTATTATGTTAGATATTTTCCTCTTATGTAATTGGAGTATAATTTAAGTTCTGTTGAATTTATTTAAGTAAAATAAAATAGAAATGATGTATTAGTTGTTTTGCTTCATGGTCATGTATCACAAGACATAGCATCATTGCAATATTGATCACTAATATTGCACATCGCAAGTTTTTCTAATATCGTGCAGTGCTGGTGCCAGTGTGAGCGAATGAGTGTGCGTGCGAATGACTGAATGGATGGATGAATGGGATTGTGACTGTAAAGTGCTTTTGGCTTTTGGCGCTATATTGTAAAAATAGAGGCCATTTACCATTTCGGACCATATTGATTTTTATTGTCTCTAGCATTTTTTACTGATCATTCTTGTTTCTATTTGACAGATTGGTTTTAAAATATCCTAGTTTTACTTTGAAAGACTGTCGAAGAGATTAGGTGCTATGTGGATGCTATCTCCTGTTGTGTTATTATTGCGGGGATGGAGCTGGCTGAAACACACACACACAAACACGCACAGCTCTGACTTTGACATCTCCCACCTGGAAGTGCCACAAGTCTCAACACAGCCTCCATTTTTACAGCTGCTGGACATTACATGTCAGTTTATTCTCCTGAATCACGAAGGCTGATGTGTTGATCACAAAGGATCGTGCTCTGGCCATGTTCTCTTTAAAGTACACGGCTGTGTTGTTGAGTTTTGTGGAAACAGTGGATCGGTTTGAATGGAGGCAGATGACTCACCTAATTGGAGCCGCCTAATGGAAAAGAAGAGTGTTGTTGAATTGATTTATAGTTAATAGATAATGGTTCATACATGTAATTACAAACATAAGTTTCCTTTGGGAAACCATATAAAATGGTAAGTAAAGGAAGATCATTTTAAGATATTTAAACATTGTCTCCTTTTTCCACATGTAACAAATTCTTCAGTCATTCAATTTACACCAAAAACCAAGAAAATGTGTTAAATGTACTTTTAAAAACTATTCAATGATAAAGAACACAAACATGCCTAAAAATGTATTAAATTTGATTGTTTTTACTTGAAAACTTTCAATAGGCCCTTGTTTTAAATGAGATCTCTACTTTTGAACTGTTGGATTTAACTGCACATTAGAAAAGCTAAAGAAAAAAAGAACATTTTTAGTTCTTACCTCAAAATCAATGGGAAACTGCTTTAACCCTTCAGCATCAAAGATGTTGCTAGCGACACCTACATAACATGCTGCCGTACTCTTTAACATGAATTGTAAATTGTTTATTCTGATGTTGATTCTATAATATTGGATTTGTACTGATATACAAGACTTTACTAACGTAAAGTAGGGGTGTAGGGAAAAATCATTTCAGCGATATAGTGCGATATTTCATTTGGCGATACTTGTATCAATTTAAAATGTCGACCAGACGATCTTTTATTAACTATTCATGAGCAAACGTAGTTCAGCGTCTTACTTTTTTTCACTTAAGCCCCCGGCTCCAGCACTTGACAGCAATTCATTTCCTCAATCATACATAATAAATCATCATTATCATATATAGAGCCCTTTTGGTTAATGAACATTATTTCTATGTTGTTGGGGTTTTTTATATCGAAAAATAGTTTGTTGTGGAAAATCAGATAATATTGACAGTTCCCTTAAAGTACAAATATTTCTTAATTTACCAAAAGCAAAGCAGGATGAATATGCTTGGGTAAAAGCAACTTGAATACCAGATACAGTTGCAGCGCTTAGCGTTGTGATCATTAAATTAAATATTTTTTTAACCATTTTATTAACATGATAGATTCATTAATATTCATATAGAGTTTTTTTCTAAGTCATACTCTTTAAATAAAATTGTGAAAATTTGTTTTAGTAAATTCTGGGGATATACCACAATCTGTATCGTATCACGAGATGCGTATCGCGATATGTACCATATCGGCAGACTCTTACCAATACACACTCCTAACGTAAAGCAGCTTTTCTGCTTCAGAATCCATGAGAACTTCTTTCATTGCGTTAATGGTTGAAGATTTACGGTAGTCAATAGAATATCAACATTAGACCTAAAGCTCTGGTGTTAAAGGGTTAAATTCATTTTTTTGTTTATTTTAAAAAACATCAGTGAGGTTTTTGGTTCTGAAAATATCGGTCTATAACTCTTAACAAAAAAAAAGGATGAGTTAACAGACCTTTTTTTTGTATGCCATTGTTGTACATCTTACAGATGGTTTGTTTTCATGTTTAACTGCCTAAAGCAAAAAAAGGCCTCACAAGCTCCCTTTCAAAATAAGAGACATGCTCCATATGTTAGACTAAGGAATGTGTTTTTAGCTGCCTAACATCTGATGCCTATGAATAAAATTAAGCTTCCCTAATGGTATAAAAAGTGAACTGGTGGTTTTCTTAAATTAATACATGAGCACAAATGTATTGTAATGTTATCCATAAGTCTAAACTTTGTAACTTGGAAGAGGAATTGGTGTCACGTATCCTCTGCCGCTTCTGCCAAAATATCCTAAAAAGTGAAGTTGGTGTCAGTTGAGCAGTCAGAGAGAAAAAAAAACATTCTGTCTTAACTAGTGTGTGAAGTACATTTGTTGCTTTGACTTTCAGGGTTTGTTTGGGGGTAGTTTGATGTTTTTGTCGGTCTGACGCTGCCTCGTTTGCTGAGGAAAGGCAGGGCGGTTGTTTGTTGGGACTCCAGCTCACACTGAGGTACCATCTGGACAAATTTGCACCTCCTGCACACGCAGGCATCACAGCGAGTCCTTGTTGAGGAACCTGGAAGTGCAAGGCCAAATAGTGACATCATGTTTAAAAAAAAGGCTGGTAGAAACAGCTGCTAACTTCTGCAGAGAAAAGCAAACTTTATCCGTTCTGTTGTCATTCGGATACGTTCTCTGTTGCCGGAGGAAATCAGCAGATCTTTTGGGCCATGGTTACTCAAAACCGTTACCAAAGTTCAGATTTTTACTACACTCCACTCATTATCTGGCTGATATTGTCTGTCATGTTGATTATAGACAATTAACATTACAAGTATTAGTTTAATTTTCCCTATATATGTCCTCCATCATGAGAAAAATGCCACAAGAACATCCAGAATATCATTTTCATTTAAGTGGGTTTTAAATATGGACACGATGCTCAGATTATTAAAAAGTAGGAACAGTCAGAACAAAAATATTCTCTTTTTTTTCTTTTAATGCTGTTAGTCACGCAGAAGTGCTTCAGGCCATGAAAGGCTGCTTTCCTGCAATAGGATTCTATTTCCTTTATGTGTTGTTCTCAGCTTCTCAAACCCTCGATTACCTCGATTTCGGCCACCATTTTGTTTGTTGACATAATTTTAAGGGGGCGGGGTGTCGGGCAGGAGTCTCAGGCACAGCGTTCTGATGTTTCAGT
>NC_050528.1:27122911-27139268 GCF_002922805.2 Oryzias melastigma
ATCACAGCGAGTCCTTGTTGAGGAACCTGGAAGTGCAAGGCCAAATAGTGACATCATGTTTAAAAAAAAGGCTGGTAGAAACAGCTGCCAACTTCTGCAGAGAAAAGCAAACTTTATCCGTTCTGTTGTCATTCGGATATGTTCTCTGTTGCCGGAGGAAATCAGCAGATCTTCCTCCTTTCAGAAACACAGAGAACCTTCTCTGAAGGATTTTAGAGCCATATTGTTGGGCCATGGTTACTCAAAACCGTTACCAAAGTTCAGATTTTTACTACACTCCACTCATTATCTGGCTGATATTGTCTGTCATGTTGATTATAGACAATTAACATTACAAGTATTAGTTTAATTTTCCCTATATATGTCCTCCATCATGAGAAAAATGCCACAAGAACATCCAGAATATCATTTTCATTTAAGTGGGTTTTAAATATGGACACGATGCTCAGATTATTAAAAAGTAGGAACAGTCAGAACAAAAATACTCTCTTTTTTTTCTTTTAATGCTGTTAGTCACGCAGAAGTGCTTCAGGCCATGAAAGGCTGCTTTCCTGCAATAGGATTCTATTTCCCTTATGTGTTGTTCTCAGCTTCTCAAACCCTCGATTACCTCGTTTTCGGCCACCATTTTGTTTGTTGACATAATTTTAAGGGGGCGGGGTGTCGGGCAGGAGTCTCAGGCACAGCGTTCTGATGTTTCAGTGAATAAAAGCTGCTTCTTGAAAATGTCTTCCTGTCGTTGGCAGCTGTGACGCCCGCTGACAACCTGCAGGACCTGCAAGAGAGAGAAGACAAACCTGCCGTCAACAGTCAGTAACTCTCAGGGGAGCTAAAGTTCTGCATGAACCAAGAGGACTTCCTAAACACAGGTACTAAAAGTTTGTTTTTATCCAGAAATGATGAACAGGAATAATGAAATAATGAAACACTATAATATACATTTTGACTTGTTTTGAGTTTGAACAGATGTGAATGCTTTAAACTGCTTTAAAACCAAAACGCAAATGGTATTATAGACGCAACTTTTGATATACAGTAAATTGTAATGTTTTTTTTATTTTAATTTATTCAGGCTATATTTACCATTTTAATTTCATTTTATTAAGTGTTTGAAAGTGTTTAAATCTGTTAATATTCTGTCCCTGTAACCTGCTGTCTGAGACAGATGCTAATCAGCACAGCTGGAAATCAAGTCAGAGACAGAAATTCTACTCCCTACAGAGCAAACAGAGCTGGAGAGTGTCAGGCAAACTAAGGGAAGAGAAGTACTTTGAACTTCTCTTCATTTTTTTCTTTAGTTTATTTGACAGGGACCATTTACAGGAGCATTAATCAAAGAAAAGTACTTTGTACCAGACTATAGCTCTAAGAGCTAACTACTATCTGTAAGAATTACCAATTAGCATAAAAAATACAATGTGATTACAAAAAAATATATATTATTTTATAAGAAAAAGCAAGGTAGATTGAAAAAAGTACTGTAAAAAATTATAACGTACTATTTATAAATTGGAGCTTCTTTCTTACTAAAAATTGAACAAAGTACTTAATCACAGGTGGAAAAAATATGACATTTTGGGTATCATCCTCTCTGTCTAGATCTAAGTGAATTTGTTTTTTTATATATATAATGATTCTATTGAACAATATTTGAACAACAATGATTTTTTTCTATCATTTTATTTTTAGTAGTTCATTTTTTTCCATTTTAGTAACAGACCACGGATAATCCGTGATCTGCACCGATCACTGGTCACGGTTCAGCACACTCTGTACCGCGGACCCCTTCACCCCCATGGCGTGCATTCAAATCAATTTTCCGATCAAACAGCACGCGATGCGCGTCCACTGTCTTTATTTTAACATACGTCAAAGTCGCTGCCTGATGGATGTCTAAAAATGTGTCTAAAAACAACGGCCACCTCTTCTAATAAATATTCCTCAATTATCAAATTTATGATGTAATATATGTGTGTTTTGAAGTACCTTTATATATGTTTTATTAAAAATGTATGTTGTAAAACTTTTCAAGAAACTTTAATTTAGTTATTTTTCCTTTTTACTGATCCAAACTATAACTCTAAATCTATGACACAATTAGAACCGTGACTTTTGTGATCGGTTACACCCCTAGTTTTAGTTATTTAGAAGCAAATCAGCCTTTTGCCAACAGTAGTCTATTTAAGTGTACAAGTATATTTAATCTATCCTAAAAGTGAAGCAGAATACTTTTACGTTACTCTTTTGTACGATCTATATATTGTAAATTTCAAATCTTTAGTCTTAAGAAGTATTCAGTTATACTGCCTACACTACACATACATGTTCTATGGTATACTTGCATAGAAGTATACTTATTGAAAAAAACTTCAGGTGTACTATGTGTTGCTAAGGGAAACTTTAAAACTGTTTCCACATCCAGCTAAGTGCTTTGCAGATTTAAAATATCTTTATTTTTGTAATATTATTTCAGAGAATTTCTCTATTTATTGACAGAGGGAAACTAAAAATGTTTTGTAGCTGACTGGCAGGTATTTGTATCTCTCAAATGAGGAACAAAACATAGTAGTTTAACATGAGACAGTTTACAGTCATCTTTTCAATTATAAAAACAGAAGAAAGCATATCATAAAGAGGCTTTTTAAAGTTTGAGTCTCAGTGGTCACACACCTGAGTGCATGAGGTTGTTCACAGCATTTTACCCATCGCCTGGGGGGCAGTGAGCTGCAGTCACAGCCTCGTCCCATGACAGAGTGGGATTATCTTCATAATCCCACAAAATGTTGCCTGCTTCTACATTTTTGCTTTTTTTTCACATAGGGCAAACGATTGGTCGGCCAAATGGGTCTTTAATATTTTTTTTTTACAGTTCTGCTTTGTAAAACACGTGGCTTTTTGGCTCAGCATGCCAAAAAAAGCTGAGCAGCATCCTGAGTAAAGGAAAGTAACATAAAAAATGAAGTAATGCAGTTAAAATAAGTTATAACTTAAATAGAATCATAAGAGTGAGTTTTGTTTTTTTTTTGCCTGGCCTACGATATTTTTAGATGTTTAATCACTCTGACATAAATGCAGTACTTTACACAGAAGAACTCTACGCATATTTCACATTTGTAACCCTCTTAGGTTAACAGCTGTTGGAGTCTACTTAAAGTGCTTTTTGAAGAACTCCTTTGTGGTATTTATTGGAGCACATAAATAGGTTTAATTCTCCATTTCAGAACCAAGAGTTTACACAAACCATTAGATCTGATCTAATGTTCATCCCCCTTGGCGTGGGCTCACTGTTGATCCCGTCCAGTCTGACTGACCTAATTTTCCGTCTCATCTCTTTAGTAAACGCTGAGGAACTTTAAGGTCTGATTGAGATGTGAAGAGACTTTTGCTGCGCTTTTTTGAGCGAGCCAATCCTGTGAAGGAAATTCAATTGGACAGTTGTATTGTAAAGGTGAGCCTCTTTTGAAGACCCACTCTCATCATCTATTGTAAAAATCATAGCAGTATTCTTTTAATTTTGATGATGACATTTTTAGCCAAAATCAAAAAACCTGTCATTTTCAGGGACATAGTTTCTGCGTTCATCACAAATTCGTCTTTGAGTTGTTTACAGTCTTTCCGACTATCTTACAGCCCCTCACAACCCCAACCAACCTAGCATTACCGGTGCAACAAAAAATAGCGAACAATATCAGAGCTATCTAGTCGTACAATTTAGTTTCACATTCCAGGAAAACAAAGACGTGCATGAATCTATTACCCAGTTAGCACCCAGCTAGCTACATTTTCTATATGCAGAAGTCTATCCGTTGCACCACAAGGCCCTTCCGGTCTTCGCCCACTTAAGACAGTCATTTGCAAACAGTAAAACTCACAAGAATTTTGATTTTTCTCAACAATTGAGAGCTTCTCCCGACTGGATTACAGTGCCAAATATAAATAAATAAATAAAAAACACTGTCACATGCAACACTGTATAATCATACATTGTTTTCATTAAAGACAAAGGAAAATGTCAATGCTACATGATGGAGTGACAGACACGCTTTGGAGTCATTCTCTCTGTTTGATTGTTTTTATTTTATGTCATTTGTTGGAAACAGGAAAAGATGAGAAGTGAGCGAGTTTTATTGAGGGTTGTCATGGGATGCTGCAACCAAAATTGCTGTTAACAGTTCGTTTGAATTACTGGAGGAAATAAAGTGTCTGGAATTGGTGAGGTAAACTGCCGGTATGTAAAACAGGAAAGGAAGAAAACATTTGTAGTCTTCTGCTAAATCCTGATCCTTAACGTGTCTTTTTCTTTTCATTTTTATTTTAAACACTAAAGTGAATGTTTTCATTATGATAAACATTTTAAGTGCGATATTAACACTCTAAGACGTTATTATTGTTGTTTAAGTCCAAAAACATACTCTGACCGTAAAATGCTTTAGCGAAAGTGACGCGACACTCACATAGCTACGATAAAGGATGTTTTAGTGGAAGTAACATGTGGTTTGCGCTTGCGGGGTGAGCGGTGCAGCAGATAGACTTCCACTTACAGAAAATGAAGCTAGCACCAGCTAGCGAAGAATCTTTTTAAAACTGCATTTTTTTTGTTTTGTTTTTTTTTTGGTCTGGTCCTAACACACAACAATTTGAATAAAAATACTCATAAATGCAACTTTATAATTAATTTCCTCAAAAACTCATCTTAAAAACAACAAAAACACATTTTTTTTACGAAAGTGGGTCTTTAATCAACAACATCACAAATAGAAAAAGATGGAGTTACAATCAGCCTCCAGACTCTGACAGTGGAGATCCACCTCCCTTATCTGACCCAGGAAAAGACAAAAACTAACATCAAAGCCATTTTTAAATTGTAACATTTAAATTACTTTTATTTTCCACATAATTTCCGCAAATATCATAATGTTAAGTCATGTCTGCTGGCATACGGATGTACAGTTTTTTTGTCAAAAGAACATAACATATGGCCAAGATCTGCTAATGTCAGTCTGCCTGTGGAGAAGGCGACAGCTCAGTGTCTTCTGGTCTCACAGCTGAGGGCCTGTCATTGCCAACATGAGCAGCTGCTACAAACCTCGCTCAGTCATTATTTATATCTCAGTGTTCACACCTAGATTTTAATACTTCACCCCGGTCTCAGATTTAAACACTGCTTTCGTCACCTTTGTGGTAAAAATGTATACATATGTATAAACTTGCAAGCATTACTAATCAAACATTAGTTTAATTTGTTTTGGGTTTTTTTTCCTAGAATTTAGAACTTTCCATACTTCCCTAAAACAAATATAGATTGCGGCTACCCCAACACTGAAAGGAGCATTCTGCATAGTTTTACAGCAAAAAGAATTAAAAAAAAAGTCAAACTCAGCTATGCCAATTGTTCCTAACTGAGTAAATATTACATCCACAAAAGACGGCTCTTGTAAAAACACATTTTTGTACAATTTAAAGACATCTGGTTCACAACTGTACAGCTGGAAAGCTCCGGTATTGCTCTGCTTTTTTGTTTCACCAGTAAAATTAGCTTGGGGTTGTGAGGGGCTGTTGACAAAGGGATGATGGGAAATGAGGGCAGGCTTACTCCTTCCCAACAATACCGCTCACAACTCGGGGAGTTTCATGAACTCCTGCCGCTCTGCAGAAAGTATGACTATGTCAGAATTCCTTCACTACTCACTATATAGTGCACAATGTAGTGTGATCGTCATTTTCTAGTACTGTCCGAAGTCTTGTGCACTACATTAGCGAATAGACCACAATGCATTGCGATTTAACATTTTTTTGTGTAAAAAGTGTGTGTAAATGTATTTTTTAATAAACACATTTTCATAATCAGAACACAGTGGATTCATCAATAAATGTAAAATGTTTGTATTGATTTGATTTTTACGTTGTGAAATCAGTGACATCATACATTTATATAAAAAAAAAAGTAGTGAGTAAGGTATCTGAATTGCTTTTGTAATCCAGAGCACTAGATAGTCCCGCACTATACAGTTTTTAATAGTTAGGGATTAAGGTGAGAATTCAGACACCCTATGTCCTAGAAGATGACAGGTTTTTTTGATTTTGGCTAAAAGCAGCATAATCATGGTAAGAAGACCTCTGGGAACGAGTTTATGAAAGATGATTCAAGTAGGACTTAGACAAAAGACAAAGACTGAAGACAAAACTTAGTCAAAAAGTAGTACTTAAAGCTGAAGTCTTTGATTCATACAAGAGCGACCTCTTTTAGATTTAAATTTGATAAAAGAGCAGGACTGTCTTTCTCAACATAAAAGCCCTTACACCAAGGGTCTCAAACTGGCGGCCCGCAGGCCACTTGTGGCCCCCAAGTCAATATTTTGCAGTACCCGCCTTAATATGAAAGTTCAATGTCTACTTACCGATATCTGAAAGTTTTGTATTTGTGATGTTTCTGCTTGCTTTATTCCTAAAACTTGGCATTTGCTGGTGTTGGATCTGGTCGTCAAAAAAGTCCTTAGCAATAGTTGCTAGCATCGTTAGCTCCTGTCATTTCACAGGACACACAGAAGATATTGCTTAGTGCAAGCAATATCTTGTAATGTAGACATGAACAAATGTTCAATAAACTTGTTCAGACATAGACAATAGACCAAAGATTTAGACAGTGGATGCAAAAACATATTTTTGGCACAAATGGAACCCCATACTAAATATAAGTTGAGAACCTCGCCTTACATGTTTTAAGCAGGACGTAAAAAATCAATGTTTACAACAGAGATGAGGAGTGAAATGTGGTCACTTCAACTGTACAACAAAAGAGCAAAATGTGTGTTTTTGCTCTACCTGTTATCAGCCTCACAGTTGGTGCTCACACTCTAACCCACTTGTCTGTTTTTTCTCTCACTTGTTTCAGATTGGGTGCAAAGTGAACACCTGACCTGAGGTGGAGGCTGTTTTTTCCCCCCTGGTGGTACACCATTTTTATTTAACCCCCTCATTCTATCCATCCCCTCACTTTGTTTCATCTTTTATTCAGAAGTCACACACCTAGAACAGATCTTTAGAAATAACCCAACACAACCTAGCATAGTCTTGTCAGAACAGACGTCTAGTAATGATTTATCCTCGCAGTCACGTGATGCACAGGTACATGTGACTGCTGCCCCCCCACCACAAGCCCCAGCCCAGCCCTCCTTTGCGTCCCCTCGCTTCTCGCGCCATGAGGAGGGCCAGAGGCTCCGTCTCTCTGTGAATCTTGTCTCCACCTCGTGTCTTCATGCTTTGGGGGTCCCCTGGTGCTCCCGCCCTCTGTCGACCTCCCTGCACCTCTTGCCACCACGGCCGGCCACCCCAGTCGCCCTGTTGCCATGCCGACAGAGACACTGGCTCCAAACCTGCCAGATAGCAAGGCCACCGGCCCTGCCACGCCCTTCAGCTCCACAGTACCCCTCCGCATCCTCAACAAGGGCCCTGACTACTTCAGGAGACAGGTAAAAATCAATCCTTTAATGAATAAAAAGGATATCAATTGATGAAAACATGCACAATAAAGGCCACAGAGTATAACTGTTGATGCAATCATGTTTGTAAGCAGTAAAAGCTTGCTTTTAAAGAGTTAGATCCTTCCTGTTTGTGATTTGGCCTTGACATTTGACAATTGGAATGGTATTTTATGCACAAAATAATTTTTACTCTAAAAATAAATGTACAAAAAATGGGACGAATTATAGTTGTTTAATTACTTTCAGAAAAATATATCATTATGTAATCATTTTTTCATATTGTTAAATTTCTTCTTATATAGAAATAGTTAAATAATTCAATTTAAATGGATATTTTGGTAAAGCATTATGCATTGGAATGTGTTTTTTGTTTACTTATTTATTGATTAGTTTCATATTCTGTTACTCAGAAATAGTTTTAGTTGGTACGGTAAGAGACTGAAAACACTGAAACCAACCAAAACAAATTCTTTTGTATGTGACCATCAGGTGGACCCTAATCCAAAGCGCCTCAGTGCTGTTGAGAGACTAGAGGCTGATAAGGCCAAATATGTCAAGAGCCAGGAAGTGATCAATGCCAAGCAAGAGCCTATCAAGCCGCCCATCCTGGCCAAGCCTACAGGCCACGCCTTTTTGCTGAAGAGAAGCTCTGGGACCGTCGGGGGAGGAAACGGGGGAGGGACACCTTTCAAAGCTTCCAACAACAATGCAAAGTCAGACTCTTGTGCAACAAGCAGCGGCAGCAGCAAAAGGGAAAATCTAAATCTGGAGATCCTAAAGAACCTGCTGAACTCCTCGTCGGCCTCGGGAGCCGGATCCGAAGGGCTGGCGAGTGGATCCAAGAGCGCCGTACTGATGAGGTCATCAGGTGGAATAGCCAGGAGTTGGACGCCGTCTGGGTAATCTCAGCTGCTGTTTCCAAGTCTTTTCTTTTTAGTTCGACTTTAAAGTTTTTAATAGAATAATATGTTCTGAAATTTCAGTTAAACTAAAAGGAAATCCCAAATCATACCCATTTTTACCACGCACAAAAAGCAAATTTTCTCAGCCCATAAAACCAAGTAGTTCAATTAACCCTTGTGCTTTCTTCTGGGGTCCAGATGACCCCACCCTTATATTGATGTGTGATCCCTCCCATGACAAAGGTGGACAGGATTTTATGTCTGTCATGGACACCAGAGAAGAAAAAAAATCCTTGAAAAAAAAAAAGTTCAGCGCGCTTTCTTGTGGGGTCCAGATGACCCCACTTTTAATGTAAACATGTCTACGATGCACAAAGGTTTAAAACAAAGACATATACATAATAGATATTAAAGAAGTAAAGCTGCATTCCCAGTGATGTTGAGATCAGATACTAAAATGATCCAGGATAAATCCTGGTTTTGGAAAGATTCGCACTCAGTGAAACAACCAGATATAACTCTGTTAGTCTTGTTCAAGTACTCTTAACAGTATGGCAAACAAAATAGAAGACATCTTGATGAGTCATCATGTATAGAATCTATTTATGAGAGCTCCAGGAATATGTTGAGCTGCCTTAACTATGTATAGATCCTGATTTTCAGAATGCAGCTTTCATACCATGCTGTGGAGCAGCTGGTCAACACAGGCTTCACTGCTGGTACTGTTTGAATCTCTTAACGAAGAAGAAATCTCCAGTTTCCCAACCATTTTTGGTGTGGTAGCAGTATTAGATGGAGCTTGTATTCTTGATCTCTGAAGAGTTTTGACTATTTCTTGGTCTCTTTGTGTTAATGACCAAGTCTTTGATCAGATGGTCTAACTTGTGCTGCGGGCTGTTTCATCTGTGTCTTTCAACTGATAACTGTGTGTTGTCTGCAAATTTGAATAAGGAATATAAAGCGTAACACACTACAATCATAGTAAAGTCTTTGTGGACTTTCAGCGTAACGCCTGGTTCACACTGGCTGTAGAAGCGCCGCGAAACGGAGCCCGCTTCCATTCGGCGCACATGTTAACATATGGTGTGGTTCACACCAGGCGCGGAGTGCCGCGGTCCTTCACGGAAGGCTCCCGCCATCCAGTGGATCTTTTAGGCGTCTGCTCTATTTTGTGCGCGATCCGCGTCAACTCTGGCAGGAAGATACATCAAGACACATGACAAAATCCGGTTTATTTTCAAAATATAATCAATTTTTTACAAATAAAACACAGCAATTGACATATAGAATTATGTGTTTGTATCTAAACAGACTGTAGAGATGAAAATAAACATACAGTCACAACACACACATACACACAAAAAAACAGACAGAGATATACACTCAGATAAACTTAGTGGGCCGACTCTGAAGCGCGGGGGGGGGCTGACTTTTGGGTTGACAAAAAGAAAACGAGAGGCAGAGAGCAGTTCTTCCTAGCAGAAACATTGGTATATCCAAGATGGCAAGAGGAAAAAAAGCTCTGTCGATCATCGTGGAAAAGTGCGCGTCTGGTGTGAATTGCAGGAGACAGCGGACGCCACCCGCTATCCGCTCTGCAGCGCTTTTGCATCCAGTTGGAACCTAGCGTAAGGTTTATTTTTACTGAGCAATACAATCTCATTCACTTTGGTATCGTTAAAATGTTTTTGATCTTTCTAGAGAGTTATCAGTGTTTTGGGGAACCCAAGTTATAGCAATACTGATCTTTTTACATGAAAACGTGTAATGCCTTAGTCACAGCTGCCCTCACGGGTGGATACAGACTATATGCAAACAAAAAATTGTAATTTCTGTATGCAGGTGGCCCACTTGAAATTTTAAAATTATAGACCTCTCGCTGAGCCTGTAGATTGAAAATGTTGAAGCAATTTTTTTTCCACAGTCATCCTGCTGGTGACAAGTCTCAGCAAATACTTAAACTGCACACATGACTAAGTGAAGATAAGCAGAGGAAATGCTGACACATACAGATTTATAATTTTTTCAATACCCTTCGAATTCTGCGCACTGCGCAAGGGGCTCGTTAGTGCTGTTTGAGAGATAAGTGCTGGCTCATTGCGCATCTATTTGCGTGCAGCCTGATTGTTTAAAATGAGTAATTTAGACAATCGTAGCATAGTTTGTGTGGATATCCTACAGGCGTCCTATGGGAACTTAGGAATCCCATGCGCACTCTGTCCATGCAGCATTTCTGTGTGGTCACTATGGAGCCAGTACGCACACACTAGAGTGGGATGTACCTTGCACCCTCACAGCATACACAAGTACATCATAAGTGTGTGTAACTTACATTATCCTTACAAATACTTCACAATTCACTAGATGCTCAAAAATGGTACATTCCTTTTTTTCTTAAGGTGGCCACACAAGTCTCAAGGGAACTGCAAGATACCCATGCTTACTTAACATGCAACCACTCCTGTCTAGGCCCCTCCACGGGCCCCGACAACACAAAAACCCACAGCACCTATACAGCTCAACCCTACATACTGATGCCTGTGACTAAAGCCTTACACAGAGCCAGCAGAGGACAAGCCCTCAGCACTGCCCCTTAGATTTGACTATCTTCTCATTTTCAAAAAACGTACATCTAGAACTCAGCTGGACATTCATATTAGTGTGAAAAAAGTCCTCAGATAGCAACATACTTTCTCTTTGTGCTGCACAAATGTTCATTAACTTCATTCACATACTTGCCAGTTAGAGATAGGTCATATTTGGGATCAGACATGGATTATGTCAAAGTTATAGTTAAATTATCTTGCACATAAGTGGCTTATTTGTGGCAGCATCAGAAAAAGCATGGGAGTACTCAACCCCTTCTGCCTGTGAGCAGGATAGCTAAGAAATACTTTTTTTTCTGGATTTAACATATATGCAGAAATAATCGGAGTATCTTCAATTTTGATTGAACTGGTGAGAAAGATATTGTCAGAGTACTGATCCCTGTTTTAATCGTCTTGATGTTTCTTCTCCTAGGATGCCGTTAACCTACCGATCCACGATGACTCTCAACGAGCCCCCGCCAGACTCAGCCCCCAGCCCCAGCACCTCCCACTCCCTCAGATCCTTCCCCCACTCTCTGAAGGTCCCCCTGACCAACAGTTGGGGACGATGCAGCCCACAGCTAGGAGGAAACCTCAACCTCAGTAGGAGAGTCCAGGACGAGAGGGGATACGAAGGCATAGTCGTTGAACGTTCTCGTTCTCCACTACCGCCTCTGCTCTCCTCCCACTCGTCGTCCGACCTCCTCCGACTCTGCAACGGGAAACCGCTCCGCACCGCCCGATCCAGCAGCTCCTCGGCTCCTCCCCTTCCTCCAAAACCCAACCCTGCTTCTCTCCCTCCCCCTGCGCTCTCCTTGTCTCTGCCCCCGCCCCGGTCAGCGTTGTCCCAAGCCCCATGTGACAACAGCACCCCTCAGTCACTGCCCTGCCATCTCAGAGACCCTCCCGATGCCTCCGCCGATGCAAGCATGGAACTTGAACAAGGACCTAACGTGGCCCACCGCTCCTCTCTGCACAGATCGAAGTCCGACCTATCGGACCGCTATGCCCGAGCTGGGGCCGACGTGGAACGCTTTTTTAACTACTGCGGCCTCGATCCAGAGGAGCTGGAGGTGGTCGGTCTGGAGAACTTTGCACGAGCCAACTCGGACATCGTCAGCCTGAACTTTCGATCAGCTTCCATGATCTCATCGGACTGTGACCAGTCGCGGCGGTCCTCCAATGACGGCGTATCAGAGGCCGACGAGGCTGAGGACGAGGAAGAGGAAGCGGGCGAGCGCGTTCCTTACGGCATCTCAGCTGTCGAGCGAAACGCAAGAGTCATCAAATGGCTGTACAGCATCAAACAGGCGCGAGAGACTCAGAAAGTCTCACACGTTTAAGATTGGTACTTCTGTGGAGTGGAGGGTACTTGAAACCTCTGACAATCTGTCCTGAGTGTGTGGATCAAATGAAGGAACCACAGTTTTATGGCGCCAAATTGATGGTTCGTACAAACGGATACGTCATAGAAGGAAGAAAAAGAGGGACGAGAAGTAAAACAAAGTTCAAACCTGACTGGAGACGTTTGAAGATGTATCAAATGAAATCCCCCAAGTTTTACACAAAATGAGCAACAGAAACAAATGTAAATACAACCGTTTAAACAAGACAGACTAAACTATAAGTTGTTTCTCCAAGGAGGCAGAATTGGCAGGTCTTGTCAGTTTTTTTGAAACAACGGAAATGCCTGCAGTGCAGGCATTCAAGTACCCATGAAGCGAGCGGTTCAACCTGCTCCCCCTTAAGACACTTCGACTAGTCTGGCATTTCTGTCAAGGGCAGTTCTGTGTAGCCTGTTCTTTTATTTTTTTGTTTTGTCCTCCCGTTGTCTCATCTGTCAAGCGACTCAAACAGTCTTCATCTCGGAGGGCATGGTCGACCAGTCAGAGGAAATGAGAAAATATCAACGTCCCATGTAGCAAAAACACAAATCTAAGGTTCCTTGAGATGTGGAAGGTTGTTCCCACTTTCTAGCAGCTTGTCAAGCAAGTTGTGTAAAAATGCTGTTTCATGTTTGTTTTGCACAAAGTGGGACCAGGAGTTTTTTTTTTTTTTTTTTGCATAGTCAGCTGACCTGTAAAGTGCCAACTGGTTTTAGAGCGCAAGTTTGTGGTTCTGTGTCAAACCAATGAGCTGGGCTCCCATCTGCCTTGTAGCTTACGTCATAGCCACCTCTTCACCTATGTGTTGACTAGAACTATTGCTTTTGACCCGTGGTGGTGTTGCATTTTCTGCTGCATATTCCTACCCTTTTTTTAGTAGCTACTTCAGGGTTAACGTTTGAGCTTTTACAAAAAAAAGTCTAATATGTGGCTTAAGCACATAATTTATCTTTTCAAAAGTGTTGACCCCTCAGACGAGGAATTATTTCATAATTGAGAGCTTAGAAACTCTTAGACCTTCCAAACGTGCTGATGTACTTAAGTCATAAACGTCCTGTGTCAGCTCCGACTCCTCTTAAAGAACCCGTTCTGCTGTCTAGCTTCTGGTACTGTTCTCACAATGTGAACAACTGCACAAAAATATAGAAGTCAGCACCTGATTGAGGTCCAGTTCAGAGGAGCTCCATGAGGACTCAACACAGAATCACGAGCCAAGCTCTAAATTCATTTTGACATGAAAATGTTCCGCAGGACTCCTGGTCTTTATCTATGGGTGAAGAAAGAAGAACTTCTTGACTCCAAATGCAAATGTTTGTGGTTTTCATTGCAGTCCATCGAGCCGGCATTGATGCAGAGTTCACACCTCGCTTGTAGCTCATGTGACGACCAGCTAAGAAAGAGGATTTTTGACCTGTTAACCTGCACGCCATCACCAATGCTGATGCTAAGCAAAAAACAAAACTTCTGTAAGAAAAAAAATCAACAATAAAAGCAAAATGAATAAATGCTGCAGAGGCGTTGTATGTATTTTGTCTAAGTAACATCTGAAGAAGTTATTCACAGTTTCAAATATGGGAAGATGAGGGGGGATTGACTATTATTTTTGAAGACAGCTTTTTTGTGTTTATTTCTAAAAATCTGATATGAAAACGACAAAAGTAAAAATCTAAAAAAAAAATTTAACTTCCGACCTTAAAACACAACAGAAAAAGTAAATTATTGATTTCTGACAAAGTAATTTAGGCGTCCTGGAAGCATGAACTTTAGGAAAGAATTGTTGACTTTTGTAAGGTTGCAATCTGTTGCCCAACAACACAAAAAAAAGAAAAGTTTTTTTTTTTTTTTTTTTTTATTACTTGTCCTTTCCAGTAGTTGAGCAAACAGATCACAGCTGAAGTCCTCTTGTGTTGGACAGAATTTACTGTTACCATAGGGGTTTATGATTCTTCAGACACACAAGGAGTGTATTTGTATAAACCCCTTTTGTATTTGAGGCTAAACTTTATATTAGTTAGGTTTATACACATTTCTTATTGGATCAGACAAAAAAAAGAAGAGAAAAGGAGAGAGTGGAAGTCAGAGATGGGGGATAAGGGTATAAAAGAATGGGGGTTAACGTAGTTGTAGGATGATTAAGGAGTATGGAAGTAGAATCACAAAGCAACAGGTTGCTGGAGGTTTGTCTCATCATTAATGTCAGGTGTCAAAAGGGGTGGAGCCTGTCCACAACAAAAAAAATACAAATCAGCTGTCAAAATGTGTCAAATAAAAAGGGATTTAAGTAAGAACAGATATACCATTAGCAAAAAGTAGTTTATTTAACTATATTACAAATGTACTTAGTCTATACCAGGGGTCTGCAACGTGTGACTCTTTCTCTCCATGGTGGCTCTCTGGAAAGAAAAATAAATTAATAGTATTATATAAGTAAGGATGACTTAATTAGCATTTATTTAATTGAGTTAAATGTATACACTGATTGCTGTGCTAAATTAAATAACCTATGTAGCTTTTTACATCCCTGTTGACCTAAAGAAATTTTGTTTGCTCATCACTACCTCCAAAATGAACAGATTTTAAATGCAAAAATCCCTGTTCAGGCGCTGTCCTGTAACCTGTGACGCTGCTTTGTCACAAACACATTTTTTCTTATGCTGCCCAACATTGGTTACTAGCTGCCCAGAGCTGCACTGTGATGATCTTGTTTGACACAGAGCATCTTTTATTTTGAAAATAAGTGATTTGAGATTCTGTCAAATGTAAATATATATATATATATATATATATATATATATATATATATATATATATATATATATATATATATACATATTAAGAGATGCTAATTTCTTTTTATATTTTTGCTTTTGTTTGTGCCAGAAAATAAACATTATTCATATTTTATATTAAAGAAAAGAAGGTAGTGAATGGGAATCCAAATTTCTTTTAGACTAAATAAAAGACTATGCATGCAGCCCCCTTGGTTTGATCTGTAGAAAACAAGCCAAACTTTCTTTTTTATTGTTAAAGGTTGCCGACCCCTGGTTTATTCTAAGAGTGAGACGGGATAAATAAATAATCTAAATATTGTAATGTTTCAATTTAGCCTGAAGAAGTATTCAGTTAGTATACTTTCTATTGTACACATAGATGGTCCATCGTGTAGCTGCTATACTTATCAAGTATAGTTAATAAAATAAAGTACTTTTTACTAAGGTATAATCAGAAGAGATTGAGAATTAATTATTTTTTCAGCAAAGAGAGCAATTTCACTTATAGCTTTACTTAAAAAGCTGTATTTGTATGTAACAATATTTGTAAAATTTGTAATCATAAAATGTAGAAATAAAAAAGTTAGTATAGCAAAACAGAGACACAAAAGTAAAAATATCTTGTGCAAAGACACCAAGAAAGAGCAAAAGCCCAGAGAGATTTGCATTCATTAAGAATCTGGTTCCATTCATGTGCAGCGAAGCACCTAAAAGCAGCTTCACCCAGTTTGGTTCTGACCCGAGGTTTTACCAGCTGACTGCAAATCTCAGAGCCTTACTCAGTTTTTGAACCATGAGGATATCTGACATGGAATTAGGCCTCAGATCAAGTGATGATCAAGTCCTTTTGATTTCTGGACAAGAAACTAAAAAAAAAAAAAGCTATTCCAGGCTTTCTGTATGACTAAATTTACGTTTTTTTTCTTCATATTTTAAAAAATCCAAGAAATCGTTGTCTTTTATTTGGAACTGCAGGACGTTGTTGATGCAGTAGACTTGTGTGTTTACTGTGAGATTGATAGCTAAAGGGGTTTTTTTTATGCTCCTCCATGAAGGTTGTGGTTTACTGCTAACTGCAGTGGCAGCGGTTTTTGCAGACCCCAGGTGAGGTAAGCGGACATTAGACATTATACTGCTGCTGTGTTGATTGACCCCGAGGGTGCATTTAACTTCCCGAAACAATCCCTCCTGTCTCCATCTCCTGTGCTCTTTTTCTTCATTCCTTGGAAT
>NC_050528.1:27139368-27141921 GCF_002922805.2 Oryzias melastigma
AGGACATAGTTTCTGCAGAGCAGCAGAAGTTTATTAGAACTTTGCGTCAGAGTTGTGGGCAGGACTGTTGGTCTGTTGTAAGCCTGTCCTGACTTCCCATCATCCCTTTGTTTACACTCTCTCCGGCTAGCTTACAGCTTACAGCCCCTCACAACCCCAACATGTCAAGCAATATTGGAGCTTTCCATCTTTACAGTTTTGAAGATGCCAGCCCGGACGAGGAGAACAACCATTTTAATGGATCAAGTCGTCTACAGGTGATTGAATCAGAATTGTATCTAATGAGGATTTTAAAGACCTGATTAACATGATAAATATGGAGTTGAATACGTTTAAAAAAATGACAGATTATAACAAATTATATTCTAATGTAAGCAAAACAAAATAATGTTCTTAGGAAAATATACATTTTGACTCATAAAAAATACAGAGACTACAATTGAGGGTAACTGAGCTTAAATTCCTGAGAATTACTACGGACACACGCAAACTTAAGTATCCAAAAGTATCTTAATTATCAACAAATTTAAGTTTATATTAAAATATAATTTGAGATATTTATTATATTGTGCTTTAGTTCCACCTTTTTATACTTACAGATATTTGGGGCAATAATTATAAAGATTAGCTACATTATCTATTTTACTTCAAAAATGTGCCATTGAGAACTATTCATAAAGCTGGTTATTTTGAGAGGAACAAATCCTTAAACGTAAATTTAAACCTTCAAACGCACAACTCATGTATAATGCCAACAATATTAAACTCCAGTCCAGTATTAAAAAACTGAACCTTACAAATTGAGAAAATGTAGTGAATTAAAAAATCAGATGGTGAGAACCACGAGAAAAAAAAGTTAGTGGGTCAAATTTAGGAATGGGCTGTGCACGGGACTTAAAACGTGCACCAATATTTACACATTTAAAAAACAAAATAAACAACTTTTAATTTTATAATATACAGGCTCATAGGTTTGTGATTATTATGGAGCGTTAAGGAGTTGTGTTTTTGTTTAGGCGTGTGTTAAAATGTACAGTGTAACTATATGTATAAATATTGTGCATATTCTTCTCAAAAATTATAAACTGTGAGTAACAACCTTACAAGGACAAAATGATACCTGGGGTGGGATTATATAAGGTTTTTTCTGCCGAGCCCCTTTCAAGCTGAGACACAAAGAAGATTATTTATGCATACGGTAAGTCTAAGTTAACTTTCTATTTTGTAGACATAATCTTTTTTTGTCAGTTAATGTGATTGTGATGAAAATACTGTTTTGAATTCAATGTCTGCAAATCTTTATTTATTTGTTGTGAAATAAATGTTTCTTTTTTCTTTTTCTGTTTGAAATCAGTCTAAATCTAAAATCTAATGGAGCTGAGCAGGGAGCTTTCCACATGACATGAATTTTCCCCAACAGCATTTCTTCGTCTGCTCCTGATTCACAACAGATACACTCAGAAAAGCAATTTTGAGCATAAGTTTCTCTATATATGTCCTTCAAATCAGAATAATGCCAGAAGAACATGTTTAAAATGTGTCTTTGTGAAGAGTTGCAAATTGCTTCAATTGAAAAAACAAAATCAAGTCTATTTGTATATACTGTATTTTAACAATAATATTTTATAGAAAAAATGCTATGTAATTTTCCTTTAGATTTTAGATCTTTTCCACCTGTTTACCAAGTTAATTGCAAACAACATAATGGTTTTGAGCTAGTGATTTCTCTCTGGTTATAAAAACAAAACTAACCAACTGCAGACGATTGCAGACACATTTGTGGAGAGATTTCAAACCAGCCCCTTCAGCTGATTTCCACCTTTTGAACCTTTGTGTTGCAGATGTGCTGCTGGGCTTGAATCATTGGGCTTTTGTTGACACAACTGTCAAATAGATCTGCGTGAGAAACTTGGGTGTACTTTTTGACTCTTAATTAATTTTCATTTCACACATTTAAAGTGTCGTTAAGACAGGATTTTATTATCTTTTAAAAATGTTACTGGAATCCGCCCATTCCTTTCATTTGCCAGCACAGAGGTGCTGATGCATGCTTTTATTTTTAGCCGGTTTGAGTAATGGCCTGCTCTCTTGTTCACCACAAAAATAGTTTACTAGCTTACAATTATTCCAGAACTCAGCAGCACAAGGACCAGGGACGGGAACACATTACAACCCTTTTTAAAATTGCTGCGTTGGCTCCCTCTGCGTTTCAGGATTGATTTTGAGATGATTTCAGTGGTTTTTAAATGTTTAAATGGTCTTTTGCCTCATCTCAAAGATCTTTTAATTATGAACCCTCACGGTCCTCGAGGTCCCCTGATGCTGGAGAAAAAGGAAGACCAAAGCTAATGATGAGGCTTCGTTCTGCCATTATGGTCCTCATCTTTGGAACAGCCTCAGGGCTGCAGAGACCATAGAGGTTTTCAAGAAGAAGCTCTAGATCTATCATTTTAACCCTTATATTTATTGTGTTTGGGTCAAACCTGATCCTTTTACACACTTAAAATGGGTCAATTTGGACCCAAACGCAAAATAAGGGCAAACGTGGCTTTT
>NC_050528.1:27142021-27145927 GCF_002922805.2 Oryzias melastigma
CACCCACACACCTGTCAGTCTCGCGATGCTACAGCATGATCACGTGCCACCTGCATTTCTTAGAATTTCTTATACTCAGACATATACTTTATATACTTTTCTTTTTAATTACGACTTTTTTTACAAGAAAAAAAGTCATATCTGCTAAATTACAAAAATAAAGTTGTATATTCATGACTTTAAAAGTCACATGCTACATTTATATGTATAATTTTTTCTCAGTCATTTACGACTTTAAATCTCGTAAATTTACAAGAAGAAACTTGTAAATTTACAAGATTAAAAGTTGTAAATGTACAAGACTTAAGGTTGTAATTTAATGAGAAAAGAACCAAAGTTGTCTGTTTATCAGAGATGTGTTCAAAAATAAAAGACAGGGAGCATTTTGTGAATTTATTTCCAGATTGGTTTTAAAAAACAAAGACATTCTGAACCTTTTGGTGACACAAATCAATTGTCAGTGAAGCGGACTATCCGGTTCGGTGTCAGTAATGCAGAGTTTCAAATGTAAAATAAAGAATTCACGTTTGCAGGACCGCCACTTTATTTTGTGATTTCGGTTCACATACCCAGAAGCCCTTTCACCACCTTAAGTCATCTCTCATGACATGGGCAGAAACCAAAGGAGAATGTAAACAGTGTTCAGTACGACCCCTTCTCCAAATGAAACGTCCTGTTTGAACACAAAACAAGGAATGACAATAGTCCGTCACATTAGCACAAGAACATTGAAAATTCCTAAAACTAGACCTCTTTAGACGGAAGCATCACTCAGAGTTGGAGGAGATCTTGTCTTTCATGGAGGAAGAAATGACTGGAAGTGGACATCTGTGAGGATATGGATGATTTCATCAACGGGATCTGCAGAGATCCTGCTGGCTGCCCATCGATGAATAAAACATGGAACAAACTTTTCCTCAAAACAAATCCATAAAAAAGAAGTGCAATAACATCTTTTCTCTACAGGTTCACCGAGTGATCTACCACCTCCATGCAGCATAAAAGATTTGCCAAAGTCTGCAGAAAGTCTGTATCCACCCACAGGGGAAGGTGTGACCAAGACTTAACCAGGAGGAAGAGGAGCTGAGAGAAGAGGAAGAACAGATGAAAGAACAGACAGAGAGATTGAGGGAGGAGCTGAGCTGTTAGTGAACTATAGAAGAGACACAAACTTCCACTTTAACACAGTTCAACACACAAAAGCCAAACATCATCTTTCTCCAACATGCTGTCTGTGCAGACATCTGTGTTCACTCTGCTGCTTCTAGTCATTGGAACAGGTTGATGGATTCTTTCAAAGATACATTTCAGCATTTGATGTTTGTCCATCACTGATCTGACTTCTCTCTTCCTTTAGATGTCAGCTGTGAAGAACTCACTGCAGTCAAGAAGGAAGAGTCCACTTTGGAAGGAGCTTCTGTCACTCTGTCTTACAAATATACTAGAATTATAAGTGCTAGTGATGATTTCTTCTGGTATCGACAATTTCCAGGAAAATCTCCAGAGTTTCTGATCTATATCTCAGGATTAAACATCTCAAAATCCTCAGAAAGCTTCAAAAGTACCACAAAGTTTGTTGCCAAACTGACAGGAAAAGAACATTTGGCTCTGCAGATCTCCTCTCCTGCAGTGACAGACTCTGCTGTGTACTACTGTGCTGTGAGGCCCACAGTGACAGGAAACAACAAAACTCTGTACAATAACCTGCAGAGAAAACATAAAACATAACATCCACTAGAGTGCGTCACACACTTAGAAAGCACAGATGGTCGAGTCATTTGACTGATGAAAAAAAGAGAAATGAAGCAGTAAAGATGAAAGAAAACTGTTGTGAAAACACTTAACTCTTTGATTGGTTGAGTTGATGTCATCGGCTCCGCCCACTGAATTTCAGATCATCCAGTGACATTATTTCTTCCTCATTGTGCTGCAGTGGAAGAACAGAGTTCATCTGCTGTCTGTGTGTCTTCAAGAACTCCAAAGACATGTTGCTTTACCTCTTTTTGCTTCTATCTCACATTCTAGGTGAGTTTAAGAACAGAGATTCAAGTTTGCTTGAAGCTGCTGCATGAACTCATCATCTCATTCATCTAATGGCTTCATTTTCTCCACTTTTTCCAGGACTCACAGCTGGAGACACGATCACTCCTGATCAGGATCAACTTACAGGAACTGAAGGAAAATCTCTTTCAATAAGATGTAACTATCAGACAAGTAGCACTGGTATACATCTTAACTGGTTCAAACATGATTCTGATCTTCAGACTCCTCGGTTTATTCTCTGGAAAGGAGCAAAGGGTGACACAGGTGAATATATTCCAGATAAACGATATCAATCCACAACAACAGACACATCAACTGAGCTGATCATCAGAAAGTTAACTCTGGCAGACACAGCTCTCTACTACTGTGCTGAAGGTCCACAGTGATCCAAAGTGTAGAAGAGGCTGTACAAAAACCTGAAGACAGATATGGACTACTCTTCAAAGAGGAGGGAAGTGGTTTTCAAAGCACAGCTTCATATCAGATGGATTCTGTTCATTCCTGTTTGATCAGAGTCTCTGTGGTTACAGCTGCTAATGAAACACTGAGGGAGGATTCACATCAACACATGATCCACATCAACCAATAAACATCTACATCAAGGTTCAGACAGTTACAGTTCATCATCACAGACGTTGGTATGGAAACTTCTGTTCTGATAAAAAGAACGCAGGTGAAAGACTTGGAATGACATTAACATTTTTCTTGTTCATCCCAGAAAATAATTTAAAACACAGATTTACATTTTAATCAACTCAAAGATAAAAAGAACTTTAGCAAATTTTAAACTTTTGAATTAACTTCCGGGCTGCACGGTGGCGCAAGTGGTTAGCGCTCTCGCCTCACAGCGAGAAGGCCCCGGTTCGAATCCCGGCTGGGACCTTTCTGTGTGGAGTTTGCATGTTCTCCCCGTGCATGCGTGGGTTTTCACCGGGGACTCCGGCTTCCTCCCACCGTCCAAAAACATGCTTCATAGGTTAATTGGCGACTCTGAATTGCCCCTAGGTGTGAATGTGGGAGTGGATGTGTGAGTGATTGCGGCCCTGCGACGGACTGGCGACCTGTTCAGGGTGTACCCCGCCTTCGCCCATCAGTAGCCGGGATAGGCTCCGGCACCCCCGCGACCCCGAAAGGGAAGCAGCGGTCAAGAAGATGGATGGATGGATGGATGAATTAACTTCCATTAGAATCTAGTGATGATTTCCTGTTTGAATCTATGATCTGTTTGTCCAGATACGATAAAGAGACTTTATTCAATCAATTAAACTTGATTCATAAAAAGCGCTTCTCGTTCTTTGAGGAACCTGAAGCTCTTTACATTTAACAACAAAATGATACACAGTAAAAATCAAACTCACCCTTCATCCTCCCCCCTCCCCTCCATTAACACATTCGGTAACGCTTTATATTAAGGTGTGCTTGTTAAGTATTAATAAGATATTAATAAGCATTAGTAAGATGCTTATAATTTGCTTATATGCACTTATAAAGATATTAATAAGCCGCTTATTACACTATTATCTAAATTATGGCGTGGTATCAATAAGATATTAATAAGCATTAGTAAGATGATTATAAGCACTTATAAAGATATTAATAAGCCGCTTATTACACCATTATCTAAATTATGGCGTGATGTCAATCCAATTAATTATGTGCTTATAAATACTTAATAAGCAATTTGTAAGCTACTTATGACAGTATTATATATTATCAGGTTAATGGGCCGGTAAGATTATGCTTATAAAGATATTAATAAGCTGCTTATTAGACTGCAATTAAATCGCAAAGCAATAGGCCACAAACAATATGCTTATAAAGATATTAATGAACTGCTTATATTGCTTATTACTGATGTCTAAT
>NC_050528.1:27147980-27162354 GCF_002922805.2 Oryzias melastigma
TATAAGCAAATTATAAGCATCTTACTAATGCTTATTAATATCTTATTAATACTTAACAAGCACACCTTAATATAAAGCGTTACCACACATTCAACCCATAACTCCACACACAGTGAATATGTCTACAAATAACTCCTAAATGAAACTTATAAAATAAGCTTAAAGCTTGGCTCTGCTGTGAGGAAACAGTATTTGGGAATCTCTTCATACCAGCTCGGCCACAGGAACATCACCACAACCACCCAGACCAGGACCGCAACGGAGTCCACTCCACAGCTGTGAGGCCGCAGTGTAGGACTCCAGCTGCCCCAGCAAGGACAACAACCACGGCAACGACCCCAGACCAAGCCAGCAAGCCCTGCTCCAAAAACCCTCTAGCAGACTGTTCCAGAGACGAGGACTTTAATGGCAGAACGAAGACTCACTGTAGACCCTCACCTAGGGAGAACTAGAGGACCTCAGGGTCTGCGAGGGTTCATACTTTAAAAAAGGATCACTGAAATAAGAAGGCCCAAGACTGTTAAAAAGTTTATAAATCATTAAAATAAATTTTAAAATCACAGGGAGCCAATGCAGTAATTTTTAAACTGGTGTAATGAGCTGTAACAACAGTAATGCAGCTTATCGCCTGCACAAAGATTATGAGTTATACAGTCTTATGACATGAGACCACCAGTTCTGGCTTCTCTCCACCGACTGCCTGTTCATTTTAGAGTTCACTGTAAGATTCTTTGATTTGTTTAGATTATCAAGATGATTAAATGTGAATGATCTCCTGTAACAGTCATTGTGGTAGCGAAGATGCCTTTAGCCTGTTGGAAAAGACTCTCCACTGTTTGACCGGTACAGCATGGAGAAATGATCAAGAATATCCATGACAGTTGAGAGTTTGTTCCAAGTCCTCTTCATCAATGCTTCAACAGTGTCAATTTTATAGCCAATCACAGAACCAGCCTTTGTCATAACTTTGTTGTGTCTTAATAAGCGTGTTTGAGTTGACCAAGGCGGACCCGGCGCTTGGCAGATCGCCCGCAGCGCGGTGTATGCTGGTTAGTTTCTGTCGCCGACGTCAAATGTGCGCCGTCACGAAGTATCGCGGGAAAAGGGCAGGTTAAAGGCGCCTTCCTAAGCCAGCAGCCAGAAAATAGGTACTGCGCTGGCTGCAAGCTGCCTTCATTACTACAAAACAATGCATTGTGGGAAACGGTGTCCACACAGTTCTTGCAGTTCGGTGTGAAATAACTGGTGCTAAATGGAGGACATCGGTGTATTTTTTTTACCTTTTCTGGAAGGTAGTGAATCACTGATGAAAAAATAAACAAGATTTTAAAAAATCTGTGGTGATGTTTTTTATTGTTGTCTTTAAAATCAACTTTATTTTCTATTTTATCTGTTTATTTTGGACAGTGCACATGCAAAGAATCCCGCGGCTATTTTTTTAAATCTGTTTTACTCTGAAAAATGTTACAAATAATATAAAAGACACAACAGCACAGATCATACTAGGAGGAGTGGCTTATTAAAAATTAACCGAATATTAAGGACAACCCCTAACTCCTTGTTCTCGTACAGTCTCGTCGTTCACCCTCATCTCAGGCGCCTTTCTCCGCCCCCTCCTGCAGCAGCTTAGTCTCGCCGACGATTCAGACGAGGCACAAGTCATCTCAAACACACCTTTTATGTCACTGCGGCCACATGTTGACAATCCATTTTCACTGTTAGCAAGAAGCGTAAAACTCTGGAAATGTTGTGCATTAAATTGTGATTTAAAAAATATTCTCAATAAATTAGTTTCTGGGTTGTTTTTAAAAGCTAGTCAATAATATTAAAATCTGTTAAGACTTCCTGTAGCAATGATGAAACCACTCAAAGATGAGCTACAAGACTTGGAGCGCAGAGAAATAATCTCGCCTGTAGAGCGAAGCACAGACTAGATTAGTGGCATGGTGGTCGTCCAGAAATCAAATGGGAAACCAAGGGTTTGCATTGACTCAAGACTCTTAAACAAAGCACTAAAGCGCAGCCATTTCCCCTTGCCAACTATTGAAGATATTCTCCCTGATCTGTCCAAAGTTAAAATTTTCACAGTGTGTGATGTAAAAAGTGGATTCTGGCATGTCAAACTGGAAGAGGAGTCCAGCTGACAACATTTTCTACCCGATTTGGACGTTATCACTGGCTCAGAATACCAATGGGAATCTGTACTGCACCAGAGATCTTCCAGAGGAAGTTGACGCCGACACTGGAGAATCTGCCTGGTCTGTACATAATCGCAGATGATGTGTTGATCACAGGCCAAGGGAAAATGCAGGAAGCTGCTGAACGTGATCATGATGAGAAACTAAGACTGTTCTTCAACAGGTGCAGACAGAAGAACAACAAGCAAAATGCAGAAAAAATGAAACTGCGTCAAAAAGAAGTCACCTACATCGGACATCTTCTAACAGCTGATGGATTAAAGATAGATCCGGAAAAAGTGAGAGCCATCAATGAAATGCCACAGCCTGCCGATGTCAAAGCAGTTTTAAAGACTCTTAGAAATGGTGAACTATTTAGCAAAGCTCTGCTCACACCTCCCTGACCAGTGTGAGGTGTTGAGAAAACTTACACACAAAGACTGTGAATGGAACTGGAACAAAGAACACGAGGATACATTCACAAACCTGAAAAAAAGAATCACATAATGCTCCTTTTCTGAGGTGCTACAGTCCAGAAGAAGAGCTCACAGTCCAATGTGATGCCTCAGATACAGTTAGGAGCAGCGCTCATGCAAAAAGGCAAGCCTGTCACCTTCGCGAGTCGAGCGCTCACACAGACTGAAAGAGGCTATGCCCAAATAGAAAAAGAGTTTTTATCTCATGTTTTCAGCATGGAGAAATTTCACCAGTTCATCTATGGTCCTCGAGTCACAGTTCAGAGTGACCATAAGCCACTCGAGAATATTGTCAAGAAACCTCTTCTCAGGGCACCCAAGAGGCTACAAAGAATGATGTTGAGGATCCAAAAGTATGATGTAAATGTGGTGCATGTTCCAGGAAAGGACATGCTGTTGGCTGACACATTAAGCAGAGCCTATCTACCAGAACATTCTTCTTACAGCTCTGTGGAAGCAGAAATAGAGACAGTGAACATTTTACAGCATCTGCCAATATCAGAACAAAGACTAAGTGCAATTCGCTTTGCAACAGAGCAAGATGCAACACTCCAAATGCTCAAAGAAACAGTAAGTCAAGGTTGGCCAAAAGAGAAATCAAAAGTTCAAAGTCAGATCAGCCAATATTTCTCTTTTCAAGACGAGCTAGGTTTTCAAGACTAATAATTTTCAGAGGTGAATGAGACATAATTCCAGATTCATTGAGAAAATACATAATTCAACGTATACACACTTCTCATCTTGGAGTTGAAGGCTGCCTCAGAAGAGTGAGGGAATGTGTATACTGGCCTGGAATGAATGAGCAGATTAAGACCTTTGTTGCCAAATGTGCAGTTTGCAGATCAGTCGACAACAAGCAGCAGAAAGAACCTTGTGAGACTCTGAAGCTGTTTCCGCTGAACGGTACGGTACGGTCCAGTCTGGTTTAGAATGGTCCAGGCTGTAACAATAGGAACTATTATTGTCTATGTGTGTTTCGCCAAAAATGGGCCAGAGGTAGAAATAAATGAAGCATGCACCTGTGCTGCATTGTATGATGAGACCCACCTGAGTTAATAAAAAGTACATCCCTGATGGATAAAGTTAACGTATTCTGTGTTGTGTTTCACAAATAAAGACCAGAATATAACATTGGCTGCTATTTTTCTAATATGTCACCAAGTGTCTAACGTTTGTTGTATGTTATCAATTTTTATTTAATTTTTTTTTTTTTACCAAAGTCGTTAACGTGATATCTAAAAGCATGATTGCATAAATGATAAATATTAAGGATTACACAATTTTACCGTAACACCAACTGTCTTTACCTGTTGATGACTGATGTGAAGGTAAAACCTTTGACTGTTATTTGTTAATCAGATAAGTTTTCCAATCCAATCCCAGTCTTAGTCAAGTCCAAGTTCTTGTATTCATTTATTTATTTGTATTTACTTCTATAAGTATTTATTGTTTGAGGGGTCATGTCTGTGTGTGTTAATGGAGGGCGTGGGGTAAAGGGTCGATTGGGTTTCTCTCTTTTTATTGATCGATTTATTTATTTGCTTGTTTCTGTTTTAATTGTAGAGCGTTTCAAGCTGCACAAACATGACAAGTGCTTGATTGATTGATTAATATGTACTGCTTTTAAGTATTATAACTAAAATGCATGCTAATTTACTTACAACTATGAGTCGTCATTACCAGTGTGAGAATCATATGAATGTTTCAAAATGAATTAGATTTTATGAAGGCCCAAAGAAGACATGAAGAACATTATCTCCACTGATAAAGTCATCTTCGGTTCCTCCACTAGAGGGCGACATGGTGAAGTGGGCGGGGCTCTCCTTCTGCTCTGTGTTCAACATTCAGTCAATAAGAAGTGGTGCTGTGAAGAGAACAATTGTCAGAGTGAATGTTGAACATCAGCTAGTTTCTCCTGTTGATTGAAACCTTGTTGTACAGATGGAACATTGGCTGTGGATTCTTCTTGCTGCTCTTTTCTTTGGTAAGACACAAAGATCAACATGTTTCCTCTTCAAACACTTCAACACATTACTGAGCTGTACATGAAGAGCTGTTCAAGCTGCTGATTGTTGTCCTTCAATCAATCATCTTTATTGATTCATCTCTTCCTCTGCATGTTCTGTTCTTCCTCAGAGTGTAAAGGAGAAGACAAAGTGATCCAACCAGGAGGAGAAGTCATTGCTGCTGAAGGAGACTCTGTCATACTCAACTGTTCCTTTGAGACCAGTGCTACATATGCTTATTTGTTCTGGTATAAACAAGAAGTGAACAGTTACCCAAAGTACATGTTGAAACGTGACACCTATGAAAAAGGAGAAAACGCTCCAGAGTTCAAGATAGACAGATTTGGTGCTAAACTCAAAGACAAATCAGTTCCTCTGAAGATCCAGAATCTTCATGTATCAGACTCTGCTGTGTACTACTGTGCTCTGCAGCCCACAGTGACAGGAAACAGCAAAACTCTCAACAAAAACCCGCAGACAACTTAGTATCCTTATTCTAGTTCTTTAATATTTGAATCGCTTTATGTCTGCCCCATGGAGGAAATGAGCTCCCTCTCTGTTAACTCTTCAAGAGCTTGAGTAATCCCAGGAGCTAAGCTGTCATGGGAGATCCTGCCAGGAGTGTGAAGGCACCAAATTACATCTCTGATATGTTGATCACACTTGAGCCCTGCGACGGACTGGCGACCTGTCCAGGGTGTACCCCGCCTTCGCCCTTCAGTAGCCGGGATAGGCTCCGGCACCCCCGCGACCCCGAAAGGGAAGAAGCGGTCAAGAAGATGGATGGATGGATGGATGGATGATCACACTTGAACCAGCTTGGACTCTGAACAGTTCAGGTACAGACCTCTGCTGGTCTCCAGAGTCAGGACTAAATACTGTGAAGTTTCTGTTTCATGCAGTTCAAATGTAGAACAGGGTTTCTAATGATTCACAGACTTCAACTCTCACATGTTTAAAATTAAAAATGTTTCTTTTTAGATCAGTGTCTGACAGCTGAAACTATGAATGTATTTATTTTATTTCATTGTCTTAGCATTTTAATTGTAATCTATTTCTCACTTGAATTCACAAAAATTGTAATCACAGCAGAGATCAGTGGAAAATTATGCCTCGTTTCCAGTCAGCGGTCCGGACCAGACCAGTCCCCTCTTGGCCAGTTTAGAACGGTCCTGGGATTTCAAGTGAGCATTTCTATTGAGCGCTGAAGCATCAAAGTGAATGCGGTTAAGAACGATGACGTCATAACATATGCATCATAACAGTGAGGCTACAGCATAAGAGAAGCTGGAAGAGCTGACAGAAAATGAATAAGATAACCGCGGAGGATAATTATAATCCGGGGCAGGTGTTTAATTTGGATGAAGCTGGCTTCTACGCTGCAGAACAGTCTATTGTTCTGAATT
Organism: Oryzias melastigma; assembly: GCF_002922805.2. Classification (NCBI taxonomy): domain Eukaryota; kingdom Metazoa; phylum Chordata; class Actinopteri; order Beloniformes; family Adrianichthyidae; genus Oryzias; species Oryzias melastigma. Next base: position 27,154,046 of record NC_050528.1, read on the forward strand.
AAAAAGAAAAGAAAAAAAATCTCTTTATGTTGATAAATACTCCAATGTTCTTCAATAAATGTTTTACAAAGTGTTTTTGATGAGTATAGATCAGTAATAGACATTCTTTGGCCCCTGGGGTCGGGTGAGACGCAGACGGAAACTGTGTGTGTGTCTCCAGTCCCGAACCTGTGAGGATAAGGGGGAAAACTTAATTCAAAGTATTTATCATTCTTTGCAAGAAAATTGCAGGGAGTGAAGAAGAATACAGCCGAAAAGAGGACAAAACTTTCAGTTTGGATCTTGATTTTGGAAAGCACAGGTCAGACGCTTCCTGGTGTTGTATAACCTTTCCGCTTATCAATGGGTTACATCGTGTGACGACAGAAGCTCCACCCTCATGGGGTCCATTCCATTTTTCTATGGATCTGCGTCCAATGGCGGACCAGAAATGATACCAGTCGGTTCTGCTTAACGGGTCTATTTTGCTGTGGAAACACTCAGATGTCCAGTCCAGTCCAGTCTGGACCGCTCAGTGGAAATGAGGCATTATATTATCCTCAGTACATATCTCTTGATGACAAGTAACACATCAACTTTAGTGAACTTCCACGTGTCCAATAGTTTGAAAAAATCTAGACTTGGTTCTCTGCAAACTGAAGAACTCAGAGAAGCTTTTCTTCCTGGCTTTGCTCCACAGAAACAAACCACAGCAGGAGGAGGAGCTTCACAGCAGAACATGAAGCTTCATGTTGGAGCTGAAGAGCTGCTGTGTTCTCTCTGTTCTTCATTCAGTACCAGAGAAAAGAATGTTGCTGCTTCTCATCTGGATGATGATGGTCTCCTTTCAAACTGGTAAGTCATCAAAAGATGCAGATGGAAAAGGAGATGATGGACAGGAGAAACATCTGGAGATGTTTGAACTGATTTACTTTGAGATGATCAAAGTCAGATTCAAGATTAGAATCCAAATGTCCTGATGAAATCTATCTTTGTTGTTTCCAGGATCCTCTGAGGATTTACTGAAACCATTGAAAGATGAAGTGATGGATTTGGAAGGAGAAACTGTCACTCTCTCCTGCAAATATTCTGGTTCAATCCGGGTTTTCTATTGGTACCAGCAGAAGTCCAGTTTGTCTCCACAGTATCTAATTAAAGAATATGCAGATGAAACAGAGAAGTTCTCAGTGAAACATGACAAGCAGGAGTTTCATCTGCAGATCTCCTCTGCTGCAGTGACAGACTCTGCTGTGTACTACTGTGCTGTGGAGCCCACAGTGACGGGAAACAACAAAACTCTGTACAAAAATGTGCAGACAAGAAAATACTACACATCATCCACTAGAGGGCATCACACACTGTAAAAGCACTGATTGTTGGGTTATCAGATTGATAACAGAAAAGCAAAGCAGTAGAGATCAGAGACAAAGCAGCTGTAGAAGCCCTGAACTCTTTGATTGGTTGAGTTGAATTTAAGAGGAGCACAATGGCCCCGCCCACTAAATATCTGCCTCATTTGTGCTGCAGTGGAAGAACAGAGTTCATCTGCTGTCTGTGTGTCTTCAAGAACTCCAAAGACATGTTGCTTTACCTCTTTTTGCTTCTATCTCACATTCTAGGTGAGTTTAAGAACAGAGATTCAAGTTTGCTTGAAGCTGCTGCATGAACTCATCATCTCATTCATCTAATGGCTTCATTTTCTCCACTTTTCCAGGACTCACAGCTGGAGACACAATCTCTCCTGATCAGGATCAACTTACAGCAACTGAAGGAAAATCTCTTACAATGAAATGTAACTATCAGACAAGTTACAGTGATATATATCTTCACTGGTACAAACATGATTCTGACATTCAGGCTCCTCAGTTTATTCTCAAGAAAGGAGCAAAAGGTAACACAAGAGAATATATTCCAGATAAACGATATGAATCCACAACAACAGAAACATCAACTGAACTGATCATCACAAAGTTAACTCTGGCAGACACAGCTCTCTACTACTGTGCTGTAGACACACAGTGATCCAAAGTGTAGAAGAGGCTGTACAAAAACCTGAAGACAGATATGGACTACTCTTCAAAGAGGAGGGAAGTGGTTTTCAAAGCACAGCTTCATATCAGATGGATTCTGTTCATTCCTGTTTGATCAGAGTCTCTGTGGTTACAGCTGCTAATGAATCACTGAGGGAGGATTCACATCAACACATGATCCACATCAACCAATAAACATCTACATCAAGGTTCAAACAGTTTCAGACGTTTTTTTCAGCAACGTCTGTTCTGATGAAGAAAACAGCAGGTGAGACTTGTAATGACTTTAACGTCCTTAAACTTCTTTATGTGTTTATCACAGAAACTAATATCAAACACAAACTCATATCATTATTCACTCAAACATGAAAACAAGTTAAAAAAAAGTTTAGTCTTCTAAATCTTCTTCTAAATTTGTGACTAAATGAATCCATCAGTGATGATTTTCTGACACATTTGTTAAATTACAAAATTAAGATATGATAAAAATACTTTGTTGATCCCAACCTGGGAAATTAGATAATTGCAGTAGTTGTGTTTAAGTTTTAGTTTTTAAACAAGCAGTGGAAATTAAAGAAAAAAAACTGCAGCAGTAGTTTAGTTTATCTCCGGTACAAAAATTATGTGTTACAGTCTTATGGCGGGAGGCCACCAGTTCAATATTCCCTCCACAAGCTGTTGTCTTGCAGTTCACTGTAAGATTGTTTGATTATTCATAAATCTTTGAGTGATCTCGTCCTGTCTTACCTTGCTAAGCTTCTCTCTCTCTACACTCCAGTCTGGTGTCTCATATCAGATGATCAGCTTCTCCTGGAGGTACTGAGGTCTAAAAGGAAGTTTAGGTGTGGATGAACTTTTTCTACATGTACTCCAAAGCTTTGGAACACTTGTTGTTAAATATTGGACAAGCATCTTCACGATCCATTCTTAAAACTCAACTCAAGACTAACTTTTACTGCCAAGTGGGGATGTAACGATTCAGTCAAGCAACAATTCGACTCGATTCACAGTTTTAAAGTCACAATTTCAATTTTTTTCTCAACACAAAGGTATTTTAAGGCCAAATATGCTCTCTTTTTGCTCCTTACATCAAACTGTCTGTTTTCCTACTAAAGAAATAATTCAAAACAAATAAACAATTGTACATAAAAGTGAATGATCATGAATCCTTTCATACTCTGTTCATGTTGTGCTCCTCATGATTTCCTCTTTTTGTGTTTTCCCACTCCGTAATTGAACACTTCTCTTAGAAAATAGATTTAAACATTCATTGTGTGTTTGCTTCATTTTTTATTTTAAAAAATGGGAACATCAAAATGTATTTGTATAACTTTAGGCCTATAATTTATAATTAGAAAAGTTTAAAATGGGTTAATCGATAAAGCAGTCCCTTACCCCCCCATTTCATTTTAAGTTTTCATTTTAAAAACAAATGATACGCTGTGTTTCTGGTTTTTTTTCCCTTCAATGTTGATTTTTCACGTAAGAATACTTTAGCAGGCTAGCAGAGAGGTCACAGGAGCGTAAGACTACTCTCACAAGCGCAGAGAAGAGGTTTCACCAGCGTCCAGGCGTAGAGGAGAGTGTGTGGAGACCGTCCTGCGCCCGTCGAACACTCTTTGCATGCATGGAGTTTGATATTTGCTTGTGAGGGAGTTATGGCAGAAAATTAACGCCTTACGTGGGTAACATCCACTCTATAGCACGGAAGGGCCAAACATGATCACAAAAGAGAAATGAATCATTGCGGTTTGAGCCTTGTTGGATTAATGTGACACCCAGACAGACTTTAAAGGAACAGAATCGTGAAAACAAAAAAGAAGGAGCAAGTTCGCAATATTTTGAATTTTTGCTGCAAGGTCCTACCTATTAAGTGGTGGAGGAGTGCTAATGAACAGTAAAAATACAATGGAAGAAGATTCTCCTCCCTGCTGATACCTGCTGCTGAGTGCACCTTCATAAACCTACGTAGAGTGCGTTTTTGAACACACTTGAACTGGGTTGAACAGTGCGTGCCCGATTTGTGCGTAGAGCTCTTGACCAAACTTGCGTAGCAACGTGCACTCCGTGTGCAGAGGCCAGGAATTCTGGTGTGTCTGCATTGACTTTCATTGAAAGTATTTGCAAGGACACACAGGTGTGCGCACATTCATAGGCTCGCCTGCATGGAAAGCTGTCAAAACAATGTTTTAACTTTCTGCTTCAATGAAAAATTTAACGAGTTTGAATCGTTTTTTTTTTTTATTGATTCTCAAAGAATCCTTACATCGTTACTGCCAAGCATTTGGTCATATGCAAGATTTTTGCTCTGTTTTTTACTTTCAAGTTTTCATCCTATTTTTGGGTTTTTACTTTTGTTTCCTTTTATTATGTTTTTATTCCATTATTTATTACATTTGTTTAAGTTTTTATTATGTTTAGATTTTAATGTAAAGTGTTGTTTTCAAATTTAATTTTATCAAAGTGCTTTATGAATAAAGGCGATTATGAGACAGAAATTTAAACCTTAAAGTCCCCCAAGGACAATTTTTTGTCTTTCAAAAAAAGAGTATTAATTACGAATATGACATTTTTAACCAAAATACCATAACCTAAATCTCCTAAACAATTTTTAATGTTGATCTGAAGCCCCTGTTTCCAAGATCTCCTCTGAGGGGGCGTGGCTTTTGGAGCTGAGCAGAGCAGTTCCATCCCTGACCCCCCCTATCTGATTATCATTGCTTTGTGTCTCACTAGCATAAATCTTCACCGCTGCTACAAAAATATGTCAAGCAAAACAGAACTTTGTGGACCAGACTTACTCCAGAAGCCTGATTCTTTCTCCTCCCACTTCACCAAAGACTCTTTTAGCTAATTATTGAATGTTTACTGACGTTGCTGTGATCAATCCGTCAATCCATTGGTTTCTCAAAGCAGAGTCCTTTGGAAAATAATGAAAGCCAACATCAAAATTGACTTTTATTGATACATATATGTATTATATAAGTTGTATAATTAAATAAATCCTAAGTAATAAGGATTTGACAATTTCACATTGACAATAACTGTCTTGCACTGTTGATAATTGATGTAAAGGTAAAACATTCGACTATTATTTGGTTGTCAGATAAGTTTACCAATCAAATCTCATGAGAAGCTCAAAGCTTCTGTCTTTCTAAGTCTTAAAGGGGCATATTTTATAGTATTCTAACTAAATATTTCCTAATTTACCTACAACTGTTAGACATTATTTCAAGTTTGAGAATGTACATTATATGTTAAAAATGAAAAATGTTTTATAAAGCCACTAAGAATACATGCAGAACATACAGGAATTCCACTAGATTAGTCATCTTTCCTCCACTAGAGGGCGACATAGTGAAGTGGGCGGGGCTCTCCTCCTGCTCTGTGTTCAACATTCAGTCAATAAGAAGTGGTGCTGTGAAGAGAACAATTGTCAGAGTGAATGTTGAACATCAGCTAGTTTCTCCTGTTGATTGAAACCTTGTTGTACAGATGGAACATTGGCTGTGGATTCTTCTTGCTGCTCTTTTCTTTGGTAAGACACAAAGATCAACATGTTTCCTCTTCAAACACTTCAACACATTACTGAGCTGTACATGAAGAGCTGTTCAAGCTGCTGATTGTTGTCCTTCAATCAATCATCTTTATTGATTCATCTCTTCCTCTGCATGTTCTGTTCTTCCTCAGAGTGTAAAGGAGAAGACAAAGTGATCCAACCAGGAGGAGAAGTCATTGCTGCTGAAGGAGACTCTGTCACACTTAACTGTACCTTTGAGACCATTGATACAAACCCATATTTGTTCTGGTACAAACAAGAAGTGAACAGTTACCCAAAGTACATGCTGAGACGTGACACATATGAAACAGAAGACAACGCTCCAGAGTTCAAGATAGAAAAGTTTAGTGCTAAACTCAAAGACAAATCAGTTCCTCTGATGATCCATAATCTTCATGTGTCAGACTCTGCTGTGTACTACTGTGCTCTGAAGCCCACAGTGACAAGAAACAGTAAAAGTCTGTACAAAAACCTGGAGGCAACTTAGTATCCTTAACAACCACCAGAGGGCACTATGAATTAAAAAATAAATAAATAAAGTGCATGTAAATAATCAGCAGCACTGTTTTAGTTTAAAAATATGCAGATGACACTTAGATTTACAGCATTGTCACAACATACTCGGGTTGTGACCAGGGGAGATGGAGCTTTTTTAGTTGCTGGTCCCAAACTCTGGAGGTCTGCCAGTTCTGTCTATGATTTAATGGAGCAGTGTGTCTAAAGTAACAAACACCTGTTTGAGCTGGTATTTATTGAAGACAGGACACGACTGGCGGCCCTGTGACAGACTGGCGACCAGTAGCCGGGATAGGCTCCGGCACCCCCGCGACCCCGAAAGGGAAGAAGCGGTCAAGAAAATGGATGGATGGACACGACTGGAAGATATACGGTATTCTGCATCTAATATGAAAGTTTTTTTCTTGCTGATCATCACTGGAAAAGGGGACATTTGTTTTTTGAATTAGAACTCAATCAATGTACTATACTGAATCTTGTTGTGTTTACTGAACACTTGTTTTAGGAAGCTAAGGAATTGTAAACTCAGTCTGTCTCCAACAGATCAGTGAGAGAAAGCAGAACAACTTTCTGCAGATAAACACAAACAGACTGAAATAATCATCTTTGGTCCAGAGAAACAGTCCTTACAGCGTGTTTCTCTAAAATACAAAACTTAGGATAGAAATCTAGAAACTATCACAAAGTCAGGCAAGAAATCTAGACCTTCTCACAAACTCAGACTTGAACTCTAACAGTCACATTAATTCTATAACGTTGTCAGGATCTTACAATATTTAAAACATCACCAGAATAAAAGTATACTAAACCAGACCTAGAAAGACTTCTATGGACTCAGAAAAGCTCCTTTTCTTAATCAGCTGCAGTTTATCTAGATCACTACAACTCAGATCTGGACTAAAACCTGGAGAGGCAACAAGGAGGAAAATCAGTCTCTAACTTAGCTGGATCGGTGAAATCACAGTGTATTTAAAAAAAAATGAATAAAAACACTTACATTTGTTTTCCCTTATCTAACCTAAGAACGATCATAAAAAAACTCAAGTTTGTTTGGAAATTCTGAGATCACAGAAAACACAAACTGTCTCAATGATTCACAGACATATATAAAATAATAACCACATCAGAGTGTCTCATGCTGAATTTTAGGTGGAGTTCCAAAGTTTTTTTAATCCAAATACCTGCCATCTTTTAGCTTTTAGCTCCAGTTCACCAAAAATCTAAATGTATTTCCCTAAAGTAACAGAACAGTGTCGTTATTTTGTCTTTGACTTGATTAAAGTCTGCCACATGACGAGCTGTGCAGACATTTTCCACACAAAGGAATGAACTACCCTCCATGAACTGCTTGGAAGCTTGATGGATTCCAGTTGCTATAAGCTGTTAGAGATTCTACCAGGGACATAAAGACAAAGTACATTTCTAACATGTTCTCACATGAACCTTGTGAGACTCTGAAGCTGTTTCTACTGAAGAGTACAGTACGGTCCAGTCTGGTTTAGAATGGTCCAGGCTATTCAAGTGAGCCTTTTTTTACACTCAAAGTTGGACCTTCATGTGGAGTGAAACTAATACAACAACGGAAGTCATCCAGCAGCTCATTTCTGGCTTTTGGTACTTCATTTATACAAAGCATTTCATGTTTTTTGAGAGAAGACTGTGGACAGCAAAGAGGAATACAGACGCTTTCTTCTGTGGTAATCACTACCAATCAATAGGTTTCAACTGTAGCTCCAGGTTAACCAGTCTGTTCCATTATTTATGAACCTACAACTTACAGAAACCAAAAAATGGTACAGTTCAATCCTGCTTATTGGGTCAATTTTATAATAGAAACATTCATTAGAACGCTCAGTGGAAACAAGGCATGAGAAGCTCAGGAACAGACCTCCTGCTGGTGTTCAGAGTCAGGACAAAACAACGTGAAGTTTCAGTTTCATGCAGTTCAAATCTAGAACAGGTTTAGAGATGTTGGACACACTACAACTCTCACATGTCCACCCATCCATCCAGTTTCTTAACCCACTATATGTTTTTCAGGGTTACCTGAACTTGTCCCATTCACTGATAAGTAAAAGTAAGATCTCTGGAGAAGCCAACAATCTGTTGCAGGGAACACAATCACTCCCACACATGCACACTTTAGAGCAGGGGTCTCAAACTCGCGGCCCGCGGGCCATTTGCGGCCCGCAGGATGATGATTTGCGGCCCCCGTCTTCATATGA
>NC_050528.1:27163934-27169484 GCF_002922805.2 Oryzias melastigma
AATATATCTTAAATTTAATCTTCAATATAAACTATTCCAGAAACGGACATTAACTACCCTTATTTTTATATATATATAAATCAACACGCACAAAGATCTATACACGTCATTCATTATTTTTTCATTATTTTGTGTTAAAAATAAAGATATTTGAGAACATTGGAATGTTTTCTCAGCGATTTTCTTATGAAAATCCTGATGCGGCCCGGCCTCAACTAGATGCCGCCTGTAGTGGCCCCCGGCTGATTTGAGTTTGAGACCCCTGCTTTAGAGTAACCAATCAATCTATGAAGCATGTTTTTGGACTGTGGGAGGAAACCTGGAAAAAACCCAAACATACTCAAAGAAAGGCCCCACTGGGATGTAAACCGGGGCCTTGTCTCTGTGAGGCTAACCATGCTAACCACTGCGCCACCAAGTGCAGAATCAGAAACTCTTAAATACAGTTCAAAAGAAATAACCTAAAGTGTTTGCAGCCGTGCATGAATCCATGGAGAACCACTGGATGAGGGGTGGAGCCATAAACAACCTGCACAAAAAGCACAAGAGTGAGAAAACAAAACAGAACTGACAGATTACTGACCTCTGACTGACTGTGCAGGAAGAACGTATACCCGAGTGTGAACATGACATGATATGCATGTAGGATACCCACACAAACTACTCTAATTTCCTGATTAGCTGCTTATACAGAGCGTGCTCTGTGAATGTCGCTACTTGAACAGTTCACAGGGATTAAAAAAATGTAATATCCTTCTGAAAATGTTTCTGTAAATTAATGAATGCATCCTTAACTCCTAAATGTGATGACCTGTTGCTCAAAGCATGCCTGTAAAAAACAAATTTGAATGAACATTTTCACTTTACAGCCTCACTAAGTGATTTAACACCTTGATATTTCATGTAGGCCAACTGTGTGCCTCTTATGGATTTGGCCATTTTCACACTGAGACATCCTGCATCTACCTGTAGGGGGAGTTGTGACTAAAACTTAACTCGGAGGAGGAAGAGGCGGCAGAAGAACAGATGAAAGAACAGACAGAGAGATTGAGGGAGGAGCTGAGCTGTTAGTGAACTATAGAAGAGACACAAACTTCCACTTTAACACAGTTCAACACACAAAAGCCAAACATCATCTTTCTCCAACATGCTGTCTGTGCAGACATCTGTGTTCACTCTGCTGCTTCTAGTCATTGGAACAGGTTGATGGATTCTTTCAAAGATACATTTCAGCATTTGATGTTTGTCCATCACTGATCTGACTTCTCTCTTCCTTTAGAGGTCAGCTGTGAAGAACTCACTGCAGTCAAAAAGGAAGAGTCCACTTTGGAAGGAGCTTCTGTCACTCTGTCCTACAAATATCCCAAACTGTCTACTGGAGATTATTACTTCTGGTATTGACAATTTTCAGGAAAACCTTCAGAGTTCTTCATCTCTCATTCTTCTTCAGGAGAGATAGGAATTTATAAAATGGAAGGACTGAAGATTCAAGTGAAGAACAAACTGATAGATCTACAGATCTCCTCTGCTGCAGTGGCAGACTCTGCTGTGTACTACTGTGCTGTGAGGCCCACAGTGACAGGAAACAACAAAACTCTGTACAAAAACCTGTAGACAACAAAACACTTAACAACGTCCACTAGAGGGCGCAAATGGTTCATGTTGAGAGAACAGAACTCATCAAGAATAAACCCAGAGAAAGTTCTATGTGATCAGAGTGGGACACAAGTGCAGAAGATCAACTCTGAGGAAAAAAAAGGGAAAAAAAATAATAATAATGATAAAGATTCCTTATTCTGTCTCCTTTGTGCATTTCAGATCACTACTGTGGTTAATTGTGAATTAAGTATCACAAAATCCAACCTCTCTATTCCGTTTGAAAATAACTCAGTTCACTCTCAACAGTTCTCTTTCTTCCACCTCCCATATCAATATCATCACCACTTATGTATATTTTCCCCTATGAAACATCTGTCTTCTCTGTCCGTCCATCAGCCCTCACTCTTGTCCACAGGCTAGTCCCCTTCTACTTAGCCCACCTCAAAAATGCTCCTTTAACTACAACCAAAACTCAGCAGCTTGCTGACCGTGGTGCAGTGCAGTGGTAGGGCGGTCGACTCTTGATTGGAAGCGAGCGGATTTGATTTGCCCACCCATGTGTTGAGGTGTCCTTGGGCAAGATATCTAACCCCGAATTGCCTCTGGTGGGAGGTTGGCGCCAGTGTTTGGCAGCGGAAACGTCACCAGTGTGTGATTGGGTGAATGGGTCTGTGACTGTGAAGCGCTTTGGGCCCTCAAAGGAGGGTAAAAAGCGCTATACAAGTACACGCCATTTACCACTTACCATCACTCAGACTACCTCCTAAACATCACCTCTCACCAGTTCTTCAGCAGCTCCACTGTATCATCTATAAAATCCTCTCCTGACTTTCAAAAGTTCTTCATTATCTCGTCTCACCATCATTCAACCCTCCTTAAAGTTTCCATTCCTGCCCGCTCCCTTAGATCTTCCTCCATCTGGGGGTGGGGGGGGGGTTAATTAGTACCATATCCTTGGTAAAGATCCATCTGGTTGCTCCCCTGTCTCGCTTCATCACCATGGTAATCAGGGCTTTAGATCGTTCTGCCCTCCAGCTCTTTAACTTTCTCCTTTCCAACCTGCAGTACTTGAGCTCCATCCATCCATCGTCTTGGCCGCTTCTTCCCTTTCGGGGTCGCGGGGTGCCGGAGCCTAACCCGGCTACTGAAGGGCGAAGGCGGGGTAGACCCTGGACAGGTCGCCAGTCTGTCACAGGGCCTCAATCACACGCACATCCACTCACACATTCACACCTAGGGACAATTTAGAGTCGCCAATTAACCTATGAAGCATGTGTTTGGACGGTGGGAGGAAGCCGGAGTCCCCGGTGAAAACCCACGCATGCACGGGGAGAACATGCAAACTCCACACAGAAAGGTCCCAGCCGGGATTTGAACCGGGGCCTTCTCGCTGTGAGGCAAGAGCGCTAACCACTGCGCCACCGTGCAGCCCGTACTTGAACTCACTTCCTAATTTTATCTGTAATCTTAAAACTCAATTATTACAATTGGCTTCTCCATCCTGATTTAATTACAATCATTATGTTATTTATATTAAATTCTCTTTTCTCTTGTTTTGCCTTTGACATTTTATATTGAACTTTCATTATTATGTAAAATGTGTATCACGTTTACCTTTGTGTATCTTCTACTGTAAGGAGACCTCGAGTACCAGAGAAAAGAATGTTGCTGCTTCTCATCTGGATGATGATGGTCTCCTTCAAACTGGTTTGTGGTTTCCACTAGAGATCATCAAACATAATGAAACTAGTGCAGCTCTTTCAGACATTTCACCTCCAGATTCTGGAGGAAGTCTCTGTTCTATCCTGATTATAGCTGTTAAATCTTTTCATGTTTTGAATCCTGTCTGAGCTGCAGAATTATGTTCTCTCATGTTCTCTCATGTTTTTGACTTATCAACTGTTTCTAAAAGAAACCAGATAAAGAATGAAAGAAGAATCCAAATTTAACAGCTTTAAAACTTTAGAATTACCAGCCACTCCATGTCAGAATATTTTCCATTTGTAAAATCTTTTAAATAGTAGATTTTAACATTATCACTTTTGAACATGTTTTGTAGATTTTTTTGAAATTCTGTGTTTATATTTGATTCTATGAACTTTGGTAAATAAATGAACATTGTTTTAGCTTCTTCTGATGGAATAGCTTTATTACAAATAGTTCAAATGAGCTATTGCTGACAGTAAATCACCCCTATTTGTGAAAAAAAAATAGCTAACTCTGCTAATTGTGGTTTTATTAATTTGTCCATTAATTTTAGCTTAAATATTACGAACCTCAAAGGTCCAGACTTAATCATGTTCAGTTTTAAACAGTTTTAAAAGCATTTTAAAGTCTTTGAGTTAAGCAGACTTTTAACCAGGAGGAAGAGGAGCTGAGAGAAGAGGAAGAACAGATGAAAGAACAGACAGAGAGATTGAGGGAGGAGCTGAGCTGTTAGTGAACTATAGAAGAGACACAAACTTCCACTTTAACACAGTTCAACACACCAAAGCCAAACATCATCTTTCTCCAACATGCTGTCTGTGCAGACATCTGTGTTCACTCTGCTGCTTCTAGTCATTGGAACAGGTTGATGGATTCTTTCAAAGATACATTTCAGCATTTGATGTTTGTCCATCACTGATCTGACTTCTCTCTTCCTTTAGATGTCAGCTGTGAAGAACTCACTGCAGTCAAGAAGGAAGAGTCCACTTTGGAAGGAGCTCCTGTCACTCTGTCCTACAAATATAAAAACACTGCAACAGGAAGTGATTATTTCTTCTGGTATCGACAATTTCCAGGAAAATCTCCAGAGTTTCTGATCTCTCACACTGGAGCAAAACTGAAGTTACAGAATCCAGTTCCTGGATTTTCCTTCAAAGTAAATGATGACAAAAGACAAATGGATCTGCAGATCTCCTCTGCTGCAGTGACAGACTCTGCTGTGTACTACTGTGCTGTGCAGCCCACAGTGACAGGAAACAACAAAACTCTGAACAAAAACACAACACAACAAAACATCCACTAGAGGGAGTCACACACGGAACAATTGTTATGTATTTAGACTGATGTCAAACACAAAGATAGAGACAGAGCTGCTAAGATCTTTGATTGGTTGAGTTTATCTAATTGGCTCCGCCCACTGAACTATAGATCATCCAGTGACATTATTTCTCCCTCTTTGTGCTGCCGTGGAAGAACAGAGTTCATCTGCTGTCTGTGTGTCTTCAAGAACTCCAAAGACATGTTGCTTTACCTCTTTTTGCTTCTATCTCACATTCTAGGTGAGTTTAAGAACAGAGATTCAAGTTTGCTTGAAGCTGCTGCATGAACTCATCATCTCATTCATCTAATGGCTTCCTTTTCTCCACTTTTTCCAGGACTCACAGCTGGAGACACAATCTCTCCTGATCAGGATCAACTTGCAGGAACTGAAGGAAAATCTCTTACAATGAAATGTAACTATCAGACAAGTAGCACTGGCGTATATCTTAACTGGTTCAGACATGATTCTGACCTTCAGGCTCCTCAGTTTATTCTCTGGAAAAGAGCAAAAGATTACGCAACTGAACATATTCCAGATAAACGATATAAATCTACAACAACAGACACATCAACTGAACTGATCATCACAAAGTTAACTCTGGCAGACACAGCTCTCTACTACTGTGCTGTAGACACACAGTGATCCAAAGTGTAGAAGAGGCTGTACAAAAACCTGAAGACAGATATGGACTACTCTTCAAAGAGGAGGGAAGTGGTTTTCAAAGCACAGCTGTCTGAGAAGTCTGAGCCACACCATATACGTTTTCTGATACAGGCGGTCTATGACGTCCTACCAAGCCCCTCTAATTTGTTCTGCTGGGGAAAGGCGGAGTCAACAGCTTGTAACCTGTGCCTAAAGAGGGGGACCCTGGAGCACATCCTCAGCTGCTGTTCAAAAGCCCTGGCAGAGGGACGCTATCGCTG
>NC_050528.1:27171201-27174583 GCF_002922805.2 Oryzias melastigma
GGCTATTTTTTTTTTTTTTTTTCTTTTAAAACAATATATCCTTTATAGTGCCACAATATCAAAAATGAAATGTGGGGAGAAGCCATTTTGAAAAGGCTCCACTGTACGGTTACACACAGACCAGTGAAACACTTCCATAAAGACTGTGCTGTTATGTCTTTTATATTATTTTTAACATTTTTCAGAGTAAAACAGATTAAAAGAAAATAGCCGCAAAGAATCCCGCGGCTATTTTTTTTTTTCTCTACATGGACTGCATTCACCTGGTGATAAGGTCTGTCGGCCTCTGAGAGTCTTTTAGCCTCTTCTTCCGTTCTGCAGAAGATCTCCATGCCTCTTCATCATTGTATCTGCACCAAATGTGACCCCAATGTTTTTTTCTAGGAGGAGTGGCTTATTAAAATTCAACCGAATGTTAAGGACAACCCCTAACTCCTTGTTCTCGTACAGTCTCGTTGTTCACCCTCATCTCAGGCGCCTTTCTCCGCCCCCTCCTGCAGCAGCTTAGTCTCGCCGAATATTCAGGCGAGGCGCAAGTCTTCTCAAACACACCTTTTATGTCACTGCGGCCACATGTTGACAATCCATTTTCATTGTTAGCAAGAAGCTTAAAACTCTGGAACAGGTTGTGCATTAAATTGTGATTTAAAGAATATTCTCAATAAATTAGTTTCTGGGTTGTTTTTAAAAGCTAGTCAATAATATTAAAATCTGTTGGAAGAAAATAGTTTTGAAAGCAAACCAGATCAAAGCCATTAATAAATATTTTTATTATTTTAAGTTTCAACATTAATTGTCGTTTTGTTTTTTCAAAAACTACTGCATATAAATCAGTCTCATGTTTCAAATCAGTTGGAGATGTTTGCATGTTTGCAAATTCTCCCTGATCTGTCCAAAGTTAAAATTTTCACAGTGTGTGATGTAAAAAGTGGATTCTGGCATGTCAAACTGGAAGAGGAGTCCAGCTGACAACATTTTCTACCCCATTTGGATGTTATCGCTGGCTCAGAATACCAATGGGAATCTGTACTGCACCAGAGATCTGCCAGAGGAAGTTGACGCAGGCACTGGAGAATCTGCCTGGTCTGTACATAATCACAGATGATGTGTTGATCACAGGCCAAGGGGAAAAGCAGGAAGCTGCTGAACGTGATCATGATGAGAAACTAAGACTGTTCTCCAACAGGTGCAGACAGAAGAACATCAAGCTAAATGCAGAAAAAATGAAACTGCGTCAAAAAGAAGTCACCTTCATCGGACATCTTCTAACAGCTGATAGATTGAAGATAGATCCGGAAAAAGTGAGAGCCATCAATGAAATGCCACAGCCTGCCGATGTCAAAGCAGTTTTAAAGACTCTTAGAAATGGTGAACTATTTAGCAAAGCTCTGCTCACACCTCTCTGACCAGTGTGAGATGTTGAGAAAACTTACACACAAAGAGTGTGAATGGAACTGGAACAAAGAACATGAGGATACATTCACAAACCTGAAAAAAATCATTACAAATGCTCCTGTTCTGAGGTACTACAGTCCAGAAGAAGAGCTCAAAATCCAGGTTGATGCCTCTGATACAGTTGGGAGCAGCGCTCATGCAAAAGGGCAAGCCTGTCGCCTTCACGAGTCGAGCGCTCACACAGACTGAAAGAGGCTATGCCCAAATAGAAAAAGAGTTTTTAGCTCTTGTTTTCAGCATGGAGAAATTTCACCAGTTCACCTATGGTCGTCGAGTCACAGTTCAGAGTGACCATAAGCCACTCGAGAATATTGTCAAGAAACCTCTTCTCAGTGCACCGAAAAGGCTACAAAGAATGATGTTGAGGATCCAAAAATATGATGTAAATGTGGTGCATGTTCCAGGAAAGGACATGCTGTTGGCTGACACATTAAGCAGAGCCTATCTACCAGAACATTCTTCTTACGGCTCTGTGAAAGCAGAAATAGAGACAGTGAACATTTTACAGCATCTGCCAATATCAGAACAAAGACTAAGTGCAATTTGCATTGCAACAGAGCAAGATGCAACACTCCAAATGCTCAAAGAAACAGTAAGTCAAGGTTGGCCAAAAGAGAAATCAAAAGTTCAAAGTAAGATCAGCCTATATTTCTCTTTTCAAGACGCAATAATTTTCAGATGTGAACGAGACATAATTCCACATTCATTGAGAAAAGACATAATTCAACGTATACACGCCTCTTATCTTGGAGCTGAAGGCTGCCTCAGAAGAGTGAGGGAATGTGTATACTGGCCTGGAATGAATGAGCAGATTAAGACCTTTGTTGCCAAATGTGCAGTTTGCAGATCAGTCGACAACAAGCAGCAGAAAGAACCTTGTGAGACTCTGAAGCTATTTCCACTGAACGGTATGGTACGGTCCAGTCTGGTTTAGAATGGTCCAGGCTGTAACAATAGGAGCTATTATTGTCTGTGTGTTCCGCCCGGAAGGGGCCAGAGGTAGAAATGAATGAGAGCATGCACCTGTGCTGCATTGTATGATGAGACCCACCTGAGTTACTAAAAAGTACATCCCTGTTGGATAAAGTTAACGTATTCTGTGTTGTGTTTCACGAATGAAGACTAGAATATAACATTGGCAGCCATTTTTCTAATATGTCAAACGTTTGTTGCATGTCATCAATCCATCCATCCATTGGCTTGGCCGCTTCTTCCCTTTCGGGGTCGCGGGGGTGCCGGAGCCTATCCCGGCCACTGATGGGCGAAGGCGGGGTACACCCTGGACAGGTCGCCAGTCTGTCTCAGGGCCTTCACACCTAGGGGCAATTTAGAGTCACCAATGAACCTATGAAGCATGTTTTTGGACGGTGGGAGGAAGCCAGAGTCCCCGGTGAAAACCCACGCATGCACGGGGAGAACATGCAAACTCCACACAGAAAGGTCCCAGCCGGGATTCGAACCGGGGCCTTCTCGCTGTGAGGCAAGAGCGCTAACCACTGCGCCACCGTGCAGCCCCATGTCATCAATATTTATTTAATTTTGTTTTAACCAAAGTTGTTAACGTGGTATCTAAAAGCATAAATACATACATGATAATTAATAAGGATTACACAATTTTACCGTAACAGCAACTGTCTTTACCTGTTGATGACTGATGTGACGGTAAAACCTTTGACTGTTATTTGTTAATCAGATAAGTTTCCCAATCCAATCCCAGTCTTATTCAAGTCCAAGTTCTTGTATTCATTTATTTATTTGTATTTACTTCTATAGGTATTCATTGTTTGAGGGGTCATGTCTGTGTGTGTTAATGGAGGAGGGGGGGTGGGGGGTAAAGGGTGGATTGGATTTCTCCCTTTTTATTGATCAATTTATTTATTTGCTTGTTTCTGTTTTTAATTGTAAAGCAGTTCAAGCTGCACAAGCA
>NC_050528.1:27175158-27181615 GCF_002922805.2 Oryzias melastigma
AATGATAATTAATAAGGATTACACAATTTTACCGTAACAGCAACTGTCTTTACCTGTTGATGACTGATGTGACGGTAAAACCTTTGACTGTTATTTGTTAATCAGATAAGTTTCCCAATCCAATCCCAGTCTTATTCAAGTCCAAGTTCTTGTATTCATTTATTTATTTGTATTTACTTCTATAGGTATTTATTGTTTGAGGGGTCATGTCTGTGTGTGTTAATGGAGGGGGGGGGGGCAAAGGGTGGATTGGGTTTCTCCCTTTTTATTGATCGATTTATTTATTTGCTTGTTTCTGTTTTAATTGTAGAGCGCTTCAAGGTGCACAAACATGACAAGTGCTTGATGGATTGATTAATGTGTACTGCTTTAAGTATTATAACTAAAATGCTAATTTACTTACAACTATGAGTCGTCATTACCAGTATGAGAATCATATGAATGTTTCAAAATGAATTAGGTTTTGTGAAGGCCCAAAGAAGACATGAAGAACATTATCTCCACTGATAAAGTCATCTTCGGTTCCTCCACTAGAGGGCGACATAGTGAAGTGGGCGGGGCTCTCCTCCTGCTCTGTGTTCAACATTCAGTCAATAAGAAGTGGTGCTGAGAAGAGAACAATTGTCAGAGTGAATGTTGAACATCAGCTAGTTTCTCCTGTTGATTGAAACCTTGTTGTACAGATGGAACATTGGCTGTGGATTCTTCTTGCTGCTCTTTTCTTTGGTAAGACACAAAGATCAACATGTTTCCTCTTCAAACACTTCAACACATTACTGAGCTGTACATGAAGAGCTGTTCAAGCTGCTGATTGTTGTCCTTCAATCAATCATCTTTATTGATTCATCTCTTCCTCTGCATGTTCTGTTCTTCCTCAGAGTGTAAAGGAGAAGACAAAGTGATCCAACCAGGAGGAGAAGTCATTGCTGCTGAAGGAGACTCTGTCACACTCAGCTGTACCTTTGACACCAGTTACACACCGTATTTGTTCTGGTACAAACAAGAAGTGAACAGTTACCCAAAGTACATGTTGAAACGTTACTCATCAACAGGAGACAATGCTCCAGAGTTCAACAATGACAGATTTCCTGCTGAACTCAAAAAAGACAAATCAGTTCCTCTGACGATCCATAATCTTCATGTGTCAGACTCTGCTGTGTACTATTGTGCTCTGCAGCCCACAGTGACAGGAAACAGTAAAACTCTGTACAAAAACCTGTAGACAACTCAATATCGTTAACAACCACTAGAGGATGCTATGATTTAACAAAAAGTTTCATGTAATCAGCAGTTTTGTATCCTTCCAAAACTATGCAGAAGATACTCAGCATTTCATGTCAGTCAGAGCAGGTGGATAAGGAGCAGTAGACTCAGTCTGTTTCTGTCTCCAACAGATCAGTGAGTGAAAGCAGAACATTTTTTTGTAAATAAACAGACTGAGATAATCATCTATGGTCCCAAGAAACTCAGAGAAAGTGTTAATCATCTTCAGTTTCTTTCTCTAAGGTTAGAAATATCAGCTTTATCATCAGCTCAGACTTGAACTCTGACAGTAATAAGGAATTTATAAAATCTTAATAATTTTAACATATTTAAAACATCCACAAAATCAAAGGTTTAAGGTCTAAACCAGACCAGGAGAGACTTTTAGAGACAGTTAGGATCCCAGGCGCCACAATTTTCTTGTAATTATGTTTCACTCCTATTTTGTGTCATTTTATTGCTCAGATGCCCATTGTTGTTTTTCCACATCAACATAATACAAAAAGAACATTATTACAATATTCTACCTTACTGTATGGTCACGTCTTTGCTAAATCCAAAGTCCTTCCACACTTTGGACTGTAATGAAGGATTGATCATTTTTTTCTGAGATGTAACTATGTAATTTTTTGGATTATAGTAACATAAATTAACTGTGCCTCAATCCAAATGGTATTTTACAATATTAATTGTAATTGATTTTTTTTTTTTTTGGAAAAATGTTTATAATGCTATAGGTCAGACAGATCAGTCTGGTTGGATAAATCAATTTATAGATTAGGTTATCCATGTCACAGAGTCTCATGCAGAAATTCAAGTGCAGTTGCATCATTGTTTACATGGTTTTATAGCATTTTTCTTCTGATGTAGGACATATATAAAATAATTTTGGAATAAAACTGCATTTCTGAGTATGTCTTATACTCAGAAAAATACTTTATATACTTTTCTTTTTAATTACGACTTTAAATATTGTACATTTACGAGGAAAAAAGTAATAACTGTGAAATAACGAAAATAAAGTTGTATATTCATGACTTTAAAAGTCACATGCTACATTTATATGTATAATTTTTTCTCAGTCATTCACGACTTAAAATCTCGTAAATTTACAAGAAAAAACTTGTACATTTACAAGATTAAAAGTTGTAAATGTACAAGACTTAAAGTTGTAAATTAATGAGAAAAGAACCAAAGTTGTCTGTTTATCAGAGATGTGTTCAAAGATAAAAGATGGGGAGCATCTTGTGAAGATTTATTTCCAGATTGGTGTTAAAAACAAAGAAATTCTGAACCTTTTGGTGACACAAATCAATTATCAGTGAAGCGGACTCTCCAGTTCGGTGTCGGTAATGCAGAGTTTCAAATGTAAAATAAAGAATTCAGAGACACACGTTTGCAGGACCGCCACTTTATTTTGCCCTTTCAGTTCACATACCCAGAAGCCCTTTCACATGTGTTCAGTATGCCCCCTTCTCCAAATGAAACTGATTGAACACAGAACAACAACGAGGAGTGACAATAGTCGGTCACGTTAGCACAAGAACATTAAAAATTCCTAAAACTAGACCTCTTTAGACGGAAGCATCACTCAGAGTTGGAGGAGATCTTGTCTTTCATGGAGGAAGAAATGACTGGAAGTGAACAGCTGTGAGGATATGGATGATTTCATCAACGGGATCTGCAGAGATCCTGCAAGCCGCCCATCGATGAATAAAACATTAAAAATCTCAAAATCAAATCAGCATCTCACCTCCTTCATCCTAACTTTGGCATTTATATTGTGTAAGTGCTTGGAACAAACTTTTCCTCAAAACAAACCCATAAAAAAGAAGTGCAATAGCATCTTTTCTCTACAGGTTCACCGAGTGATCTTCCACCTCCATGCAGCATAAAGGTTTGCCAAAGCCTGCAGAAAGTCTGTATCCACCCTCAGGGGAAGGTGTGACCAAGACTTAACCAGGAGGAAGAGGAGCTGAGAGAAGAGGAAGAACAGATGAAAGAACAGACAGAGAGATTGAGGGAGGAGCTGAGCTGTTAGTGAACTATAGAAGAGACACAAACTTCCACTTTAACACAGTTCAACACACAAAAGCCAAACATCATCTTTCTCCAACATGCTGTCTGTGCAGACATCTGTGTTCACTCTGCTGCTTCTAGTCATTGGAACAGGTTGATGGATTCTTTCAAAGATACATTTCAGCATTTGATGTTTGTCCATCACTGATCTGACTTCTCTCTTCCTGTAGATGTCAGCTGTGAAGAACTCACTGCAGTCAAGAAGGAAGAGTCCACTTTGGAAGGAGCTCCTGTCACTCTGTCCTACAAATATACCAGAATTATAAGTGCTGGTGATGATTTCTTCTGGTATCGACAATTTCCAGGAAAATCTCCAGAGTTTCTGATCTATATCTCAGGATTAAACATATCAAGATCCTCAGAAAGCTTCAAAAGTACCACAAATTTTGTTGCCAAACTGACAGGAAAAGAACATTTGGATCTGCAGATCTCCTCTGCTGCAGTGACAGACTCTGCTGTGTACTACTGTGCTGTGAGGCCCACAGTGACAGGAAACAACAAAACTCTGTACAAAAACCTGCAGAGAAAACATAAAACAAAACATCCACTAGAGGGCGTCACACACTTAGAAAGCACAGATGGTCGAGTCATTTGACTGATGAAAAAAAGAGAAATGATGCAGTAAAGATCAGAGAAAACTGCTGTGAAAACACTTAACTCTTTGATTGGTTGAGTTGATGTCATTGGCTCCGCCCACTGAATTTCATATCATCCAGTGACATTATTTCTCCCTCATTGTGCTGCAGTGGAAGAACAGAGTTCATCTGCTGTCTGTGTGTCTTCAAGAACTCCAAAGACATGTTGCTTTACCTCTTTTTGCTTCTATCTCACATTCTAGGTGAGTTTAAGAACAGAGATTCAAGTTTGCTTGAAGCTGCTGCATGAACTCATCATCTCATTCATCTAATGGCTTCATTTTCTCCACTTTTTCCAGGACTCACAGCTGGAGACACAATCTCTCCTGATCAGGATCAACTTACAGGAACTGAAGGGAAATCTGTTACAATGAAATGTAACTATCAGACTGATTACAACGGTCCTTGGCTCTACTGGTTCAAACATGATTCTGACCTTCAGGCTCCGCAGTTTATTCTCTGGAAAGGAGCAAAAGATGAAACAGATGAATATATTCCAGATAAACGGTATGAATCCATAACAACAGAAACATCAACTGAACTGATCATCACAAAGTTAACTCTGGCAGACACAGCTCTCTACTACTGTGCTGTAGACACACAGTGATCCAAAGTGTAGAAGAGGCTGTACAAAAACCTGAAGACAGATATGGACTACTCTTCAAAGAGGAGGGAAGTGGTTTTCAAAGCACAGCTTCATATCAGATGGATTCTGTTCATTCCTGTTTGATCAGAGTCTCTGTGGTTACAGCTGCTAATGAAACACTGAGGGAGGATTCACATCAACACATGATCCACATCAACCAATAAACATCTACATGAAGGTTCAGACAGTTACAGTTCATCACTACAGACGTTTTTTTCAGCAACGACTGTTCTGATAAAGTAGACAGCAGGTGAGAATTGTAATGACTTTAATGTCCTTAAACTTCTTTATTTGTGTTTATCACAGAAACTTATATCAAACACAAATTTATATCATTATTCACTCAAACATGAAAGCAAGTTTGAAAAGTTTAGACTTCTAAATCTTCTTCTAAATTTGTGACTAAATGAATCCATCAGTGATGATTTTCTGACACATTTGTTAAATTACAAAATTAAGATATGATAAAAAAAACACATGTACTCCAAAGCTTTGGAACACTTTGTTCCTAAATATTGGACAAGCATCTTCAATATCAATTCTTAAAACTCAACTCAAGACTAACTTTTACTGCCAAGCATTTGGTCATATGCAAGATTTTTGCTGTTTTTTGCTTCCAAGTTCTCATTGTATTTTGTATATAAAGAAAATATTATTCATGATGGATGAGAGTTTGATCAAAGTCATCTCCATCACGGCTTCATCAGTGTCCATTTTACAGCCAATCACAGAGCTAGCCTTTGTCATCACCTTGTCCAGTCTCTTTATGTCACTGTGTTGCCAATTTGATTTTACTGTGAGCAAAAAGCTTAGAACTCCGGAACAGGTTGTGCATCAAATTATAGTAAATATGTTCTTTAGACATGAGTTTCTGGATTGTTTTTAGACAAGTTTAAAATATATTTTAAAATCTTTTGAAAAGAATATAGTCGTGAAAAAGAAACAAAATATAAGCCTTAAAGAGCACCAATCAGATTATTTGATTAAAAAAAATTCCCAGTAGTGTTTTGATAATGATTATGAAGTTTTTAACCAAAATTTCACAATCTAAATGTCCTAAAAAGCGATTTTTTCATGTTGATCTGAAGCCTCTGTTTCCAAAATCTCCTCTGAGGGGGCGTGGCTTTTGGAGCTGAGCTGAGCAGTTTTGTCCAAGACACGCCCCCATCTGATTAGCATAGCTACATTTCTCACTAGCGTGAATCTTCACCGCTGCTACATAAATATGTCAAGCAAAACAGAGCTTTGTGGACCAGACTTACTCCAGAAGCCTGATTCTTTCTCCTCCCACTTCACCACAGACTCTTTTAGCTAATTATTGAATCCAACTGATGTTGGTGTGATCAATACATTCAATCCATTGGTTTATCAATGCAGAGTCCTTTGGAAAATAATGAAAGCTAACATCAAAATTGACTTTTATTGATACATGTATTTTTTATAAATTATATATAAATTCTAAATAATGAGGATTTCACAATTTCACCTTAACAATAACTGTTTTGCACTGTTGATATTTGATGTAAAAGTTAAACTTTCGACTGTTATTTGGTTGTCAGACAATCAAATCTCATGAGAAACACAAAGCTTCTGACTTTTTAGGTCTTAAAGGGGCATATTTTATGATATTCTAACTAAAGATGTCCTAATTTACCTACAACTATTAGACATTATTTCAAGTCTGAGAATGTACATTATATGTTAAGAAAGAAAAGTTTTATAAAGCAACTAAGAATACATGAAGAACATACAGAAAGTCCACTACATAAGTCAACTTTCCTCCACCAGGGGGCGACATAGTGAAGTGGGCGGGGCTCTCCTCCTGCTCTGTGTT
>NC_050528.1:27182197-27184634 GCF_002922805.2 Oryzias melastigma
CACACAGATGTAAACATACACAGACAGAGAGACCGTGTCGCGCGGCTTTTTCTCGATATGCTTTATAATATACTTTAAAATCCGTGGATTTGGGAGAAAATAGCAAGTCTTTCCGAGTCAGAGGGCTAAAGTCCGAGTCAAGTCACAAGTTATGTATATCAAAGTCCGAGTCAAGTCACGAGTCAGAGGGAGGAAAGTCCCAGTCGAGTCTAAAGTCGTGAAATTCGTTACTCGAGTCTGACTCGAGTCCAAGTCATGTGACTCGAGTCCCCACCTCTGTTTATTTCTATGTTCAGCATTTTGGCTGCATCTGCTTTTATAAGTGCTTTACGATTAAGATTGATTGACAACAGATGCATGTCCTCCTGAGAACTGACCCATTAGTTAATGTCCTCTGTAGGGGACATTTGCTTTTTAGATTAGGTCATTTGACTCGATGAATGTACTATATTGAATCTTGTGTTTAATAAACTGTTTTTTTTTTTTTTTTGGGAAGCTAAGAACGTGTAAACTCAGTCTGCCTCCAACAGATTAAGGAGTGAAAGCAGAACAACTTTCTGCAGATAAACACAAACAAACTGAGATAATCATTGTCGTTTTAATTGTTTTATTGCTTTTATTGTTTCTCTTTGTTGTTGTTTATTGATTTTATTTCTCTGTTCAGCTTTTATAAGTGCTTTACAAATAACACATTGATTGATTGATTGATTGATTGATTGATTGATTGATTGATTGATTGATCATCTTTGGTCCAGAGAAACTCAGAGAAAGTGATGACAGTCCTCTTCATTTTGTTTCTCTAAAATCCACAACTCAGGTTAGAAATCTAGAATTTATCATGAAGTCAGGCCAGAAATCTGGACCTTCTCATAAACTCAGACTTGAACTCACATTAAATCTATAACATCATCAGGATCTTACCATTTTAAAAAATATCACCAGAATAAAAGTTTACTAAACCAGACCTAGCAGGAGAGGCAACAAGGAGCAAAATCAATCTACAACTTAACTGAATCTGTAAAATCCCAGTGTATCTAACACACAAAAAACCTCAGATTAAAGAATAATAGTGCGGTTTTTTCCCTTATCTAACCTAAAAAATAAAGCTTAAGCCTCAGGACAGTTTGTTGAAAATAAGTACAACAACTCCACTGATCAAAAAAAAAATCCAGTTTGTCTGGAAATTCTGAGATCAAAGAAGACACAAACTGATGATTCACAGACATATATAAAATAATAACCACATCAGAGTGTCTCATGCAGAACTTTAGGTGGAGTTCCAAAGTTTTTTTTAAACAACACTGTTCTGTTGCGTTGCTTTAAGGAATACCTACCATCTTTTTGCTTTTAGCTCCAGTTCACCAAAAATCTGAAAGTATTTCCTTAAATACATTTTCCACACAAGGGAATGAGCTGCCCTCCATTAAACTGCTTGAAAGCTTGATGGATTCCAGTTGCTATAAGCTGTCGGAGATTCTATGTGGGACATAAAGACAAAGTACATTTCTAACATGTTCTCACATGAACCTTGTGAGACTCTGAGGCTTTATTTCCACTGAACGGAACGGTACGGTCCAGTCTGGTCTAGAATGGACCAGGCTATTCAAGTGAGCCTTTTTTTACACTCAAAGTTGGACCTTCATGTGGAGTGAAACTAATACAACAACGGAAGTCATCCAGCAGCTCATTTCTGGCTTTTGGTACTTCATTTATACAAAGCATTTCATGTTTTTTGAGAGAAGACTGTGGACAGCAAAGAGGAATACAGACGCTTTCTTCTGTGGTAATCACTACCAATCAATAGGTTTCAACTGTAGCTCCAGGCTAACCAGTCTGTTCCATTTTTATGAACCTACAACCAACGGAGACCCAAAAATGATACGGTTCAATCCTGCTTATTGGGTTGATTTTATAATAGAAACACTCACTAGAATGATCAGTGGAAACAAGGCATGAGAAGCTCAGGAACAGACCTCCTGCTGGTATCCAGAGTCAGGACAAAACAATGTGAAGTTTCTGTTTCATGCAGTTAAAATCTAGAGCAGGTTTTGTGATGTTGGACACACTACAACTCTCACATGTCCACCCATCCATCCAGTTTCTTAACCCACTATATTTTTTTCAGGATTACCTGAACTTGTCCCATTCACTGATAAGTAAAAGTAAGAGCTCTGGAGAAGCCAACAGTCTGTTGCAGGGAACACAATCACTCCCACACATGCACACTTTAGAGTAACCAATCAATCTATGAAGCATGTTTTTGGACTGTAGGAGGAAACATACTCAACAAAGAAGAGCCCTGCTGGGATGTAAAACAGGGCCTTGTCTCTGTGAGGCAAGAGCGCTAACCACTGTGCCACCAAGTGCAGAAACAGAAACTCTTAAATACAGTTCAAAAGAAATAACCTAAAGTGTTTGCAGCCGTGCATCAATCCAT
>NC_050528.1:27190826-27202139 GCF_002922805.2 Oryzias melastigma
CAGGCGCCACAATTTTCTTGTAATTATGTTTCACTCCTATTTTGTTTAATTTTATTTGCTCAGATGCTCATTGTTGTTTTTCCAAATCAAAATAATACAAAAAGAACATTATTACAATATTCTGCCTTACTGTATGGTCACGTCTTTGCTAAATCCAAAGTCTTTCCACACTTTGGACTGTAATGAAGGATTGATCATTTTTTTGCTGAGATGTAACTATGTCATTTTTTGGATTATAGTAACATAAATTAACTGTGCCTCAATCCAAATGGTATTTTACAATATTAATTGTAATTGTTTTTTTTTTTTTATTTGGAAACAATTTTATAATGCTATAGGTCAGACAGATCAATCTGGTTGGATAAATCAATTTATAGATTAGGTTATCCATGTCAGAGAGTCTCATGCAGAACTTCAAGTGCAGTTGCATCATTGTTTACATGGTTTTATAGCATTTTTCTTCTGATGTAGGACATATATAAAATAATTTTTGATTAAAACTGCATTTCTTAGAATTTCTTATACTCAGAAATATTCTTTATATACTTTTCTTTTTAATTACGACTTTAAATATTGTAAATGTGCAAGAAAAAAGTCATATCTGCTAAATTACAAGAATAAAGTTGTATATTCATGACTTTAAAAGTCACATGCTACATTTATATGTATAATTTTTTCTCAGTCATTTACGACTTAAAATCTCGTAAATTTACAAGAAAAAACTTGTAAATTTACAAGATTAAAAGTTGTAAATGTACAAGACTTACGGTTGTAATTTAATGAGAAAAGAACCAAAGTTTTCTGTTTATCAGAGATGTGTTCAAAGATAAAAGATAGGGAGCATTTTGTGAAGATTTATTTCCAGATTGGTGTTAAAAAACAAAGAAATTCTGAACCTTTTGGTGACACAAATCAATTGTCAGTGAAGCGGACTCTCCGGTTTGGTGTCGGTAATGCAGAGTTTCAAATGTAAAATAAAAAACTCATAATTGCAGGACCGCCACTTTATTTTGTGATTTCGGTTCACATACCCAGAAGCCCTTTCACCACCTTAAGTCATCTCTCATGACATTGGCAGAAACCAAAGGAGAATGTAAACGGTGTTCAGTACGACCCCTTCTCCAAATGAAATGTCCTGTTTGAACACAAAACAAGGAATGACAATAGTCTGTCACATTAGCACAAGAACATTGAAAATTCCTAAAACTAGACCTCTTTAGACGGAAACATCACTCAGAGTTGGAGGAGATCTTGCCTTTCATGGAGGAAGAAATGACTGGGAGTGGACGGCTGTGAGGATATGGATGACTTCATCAACGGGATCTGCAGAGATCCCGCAAGCCGCCCATCGATGAATAAAACATTAAAAATCTCAAAATCAAATCAGCATCTCACCTACTTCATCCAAACTTTGACATATATATAGTGTAACTGTTTGGAACAAACTTTTCCTCAAAACAAACCCATAAAAAAGAAGTGCAATAACATATTTTCTCTACATGTTCACCGAGTGATCTTCCACCTCCAAGCAGCATAAAGGTTTGCCAAAGCCTGCAGAAAGTCTGTATCCACCCACAGGGGAAGGTGTGACCAAGACTTAACCAGGAGGAAGAGGAGCTGAGAGAAGAGGAAGAACAGATGTAAGAACAGACAGAGAGATTGAGGGAGGAGCTGAGCTGTTAGTGAACTATAGAAGAGACACAAACTTCCACTTTAACACAGTTCAACACACAAAGCCAAACATCATCTTTCTCCAACATGCTGTCTGTGCAGACATCTGTGTTCACTCTGCTGCTTCTAGTCATTGGAACAGGTTGATGGATTCTTTCAAAGATACATTTCAGCATTTGATGTTTGTCCATCACTGATCTGACTTCTCTCTTCCTTTAGATGTCAGCTGTGAAGAACTCACTGCAGTCAAGAAGGAAGAGTTCACTTTGGAAGGAGCTTCTGTCACTCTGTCCTACAAATATAAAAATGCTGCAACAGGAAGTGATCAGTTTTACTGGTATCGACAATTTCCAGGAAAACCTCCAGAGTTTCTGATCTCTCACTCTGGAACAAAAACACCAATTTCAGAACCAATCGCAGGATTTTCCTTCAACGTGAATGAAGACAAAACACAAATGGATCTACAGATCTCCTCTGCTGCAGTGACAGACTCTGCTGTGTACTACTGTGCTGTGAGGCCCACAGTGACAGGAAACAAAGAAAAATAGTACAAAAACTACTAGAAATGACATAATACTCCACTTTATCCCCTAGAGGGCGTTACATACTGTCAAAGCAATCATGAATCATTGAACCAAAAGATCAGACACAGAGCTGTTGCAGAAGCACCAAACTCTGATTGGTTGAGCAAAACTGAAAAAGATGACTCCGCCCACTGAACTTCAGATCATCCAGTGACATTATTTCTCCCTCATTGTGCTGCAGTGGAAGAACAGAGTTCATCTGCTGTCTGTGTGTCTTCAAGAACTCCAAAGACATGTTGCTTTACCTCTTTTTGCTTCTATCTCACATTCTAGGTGAGTTTAAGAACAGAGATTCAAGTTTGCTTGAAGCTGCTGCATGAACTCATCATCTCATTCATCTAATGGCTTCATTTTCTCCATTTTTTCCAGGACTCACAGCTGGAGACATAATCTCTCCTGATCAGGATCAACTTACAGGAACTGAAGGAAAATCTGTTACAATGAAATGTAACTATCAGACTGATTACAGGGATATCACACTTAGCTGGTTCAAACATGATTCTGACCTTCAGGCTCCTCAGTTTATTCTCTGGAAAAGAGCAAGAGATTACATAGATGAATATATTCCAGATAAACGATATGAATCCAGAACAACAGAAACATCAACTGAACTGATCATCACAAAGTTAACTCTGGCAGACACAGCTCTCTACTACTGTGCTGTAGACACACAGTGATCCAAAGTGTAGAAGAGGCTGTACAAAAACCTGAAGACAGATATGGACTACTCTTCAAAGAGGAGGGAAGTGGTTTTCAAAGCACAGCTTCATATCAGATGGATTCTGTTCATTCCTGTTTGATCAGAGTCTCTGTGGTTACAGCTGCTAATGAAACACTGAGGGAGGATTCACATGAATCCACATCAACTAATAAATATAAATAAACTTGTGTTTTTAAAAAAAAACATACAGTGCCTCAGTGGTTAGTGCTCCTGACTCACAGCAAGAAAGCCCTGGTTCAAATTCCGGCTGAGGGATCTGAAACATAAACATGAACTGGGACCTTTCTGTGTGGAGTTTGCATGTTCTTCCCGTGCATGTGTGGGTTTTCACGGGGGCCTCCTGATTCCTCCCACCGTCCAAAAACATGCCTGAAATGTTAACTGGTGACTCTAAATGGCCCGAATGGGTGAATGTATGTGCGATTGATGCCCTGTAACACATGGTGATCTGTCCAGGGTCAACCCTGTCTTCACTTATCAGTAGCCAGGTTAAGCTCCGACACCTTCACGACCCCGAAAGGGATACAGCAGCAAAGAAGTTGAAAGAATGAGGAAGCAGATGAGAGACTTGAATGATCTTAAAGGAGCCATACCCTGAAAAATCCACTTTTGGAGCTTTTATATGTATTTTACTGTTCATTCCTCACCATATAGAACGCCAAAGCGGCATTTTGACCCGTTCACTCATTTCAGAGTAATCCTCCAAAAGGAAAGGAGACCTGAGAAAAGCTGAAGAGAGTTTTGCATTCAAGCTGAAAGAATTGCTACAGGAAGTGACTGAAAATTCCCATACCTGCAAAAGAAGTTTATTGTTGACTGTTTAACCTTTTCTTTAGACTAATTATTTTCTGTAACCAAGGCAACCAAACATTCTAATAAATCAGGAGTCTTTGCTAACTTGTAGAAGACTCTGTGGCTGTAACAAACCAACACTTGTCTCCTCACGAGAAACTTTACTCTGGCTTTGTGTCTGTTTCTTTGTAAAATTGTTTGTCTTTGAAGAAATAACTTTATCAGTTACCAAGGAGTAAAGCCTCCACATCTTCTTCCACTTCTGCGTCTGTCCATTAGGCTGAAACGTTAGGATCCATTGGTAATCAGTTTAATAGAACAGAGCAAAGACGAGACATAGACAGCGTCTAAAAGGCAGGCAACCGTCAAAAGGAACAAGACGAGGTAGAGGAATGAATAAACAGGTGTGGGTCAAAAACACAGAATCAAACCAGGAAACCTGCTCAGATTGACGGATAAACACGATCAAGACTTACACTGAAGTTGAGGCTGGAGTGGGTCTAAATGCTGGTGGTTCTGATGAGGGTGATGATGATCAGCTGTACATGGAGAAGACTGAAGCGATGGCTGATGGGAGTTGTAGTGAGGAAGGTGCTGGAGATGGTTTATTGTGGTGAGTCCTCCATGGTTTGCTCTGTTTAAAGTCTTCAAGTGATTTGATTTTTACCTCTTTACTGCTTTTGTGCAGACTGTCAACAAATTTGGCATCTCCTGACAGATCTTATCAGAATCAACATAGAATATTTCCATAACACCACGAAAGACACGTAAAAAAACCAAAGTCCACAATCCTGACTGTTATGCACACAAGTTGAACTTGGTGCTCATGCATTCACCAAAGTGCATGCCAGAATGTTGCACATTTTTTACATCAGCTGAGGGTTTAACATCCTTTTTCAGTAAATCCAGAAAGCGTCCTCACTTACTGGATGATGTTGTGAGGTGTCGTTTACCCACCTCAACTCTTAGGATTAATCATCTTATGCTGGCTTTCTGTTAAGTTTATAATTTTCTCTGCAAAATGTTGTTTTATTCTAAAGTATGTTTAAATCAATATACAAACATTTGGGTTACTGTGAGCAGGGAGGACCAAAAGTTCATTTTGGGTTTCATGGTTCAATTCAAGTTAAATGGAAGCACAAAAACATTGAATATGGTGATGGTGCTGTATTTTAATAGAGCACATGTCTCAATAAAAAGAGTTGAAAAATGAGAATATGAAGTTAATTTAATAATTAATAATTTTTAGGTGCTTTTATATATATATATATATATATATATATATATATATATATATATATATGTATTCAAAAACACTGCAACTTTTGTTCTAACTTTCGGCAAAAGCTTCCGCAACATCAGGTGTTTTAAGCAACAGCAACCGTAAAGATGTGCCATGAAATTCCGGAGGGTCTGAGTAGTAATTAATACAAATTTGAATGTTTTTTTTCTATGCTAGAGTTTGTAAACGTAAGCAAAATGTTGAAATGAGAACTTAAACAAAACACATTAACTGTTGTCAATCAAATGGAGAATAAGCTACTAAAGTTCATATGCTTGAAAATCTGACTGATGACGTCGGTGCCTCACCAGCCATAAACCTCACCACACATCGCTGGAAACAAAGCAGTAAAGATCAGAGACAGAGCAGCTGTGGAAGCACTGAACTCTCTGATTGGTTTAGATAAAAAAGCTCTCTGGCCCCGCCCACTTAAAACTCTCCCTCATTGTGCTGCAGTGGAATAACAGAGTTCATCTGCTGTCTGTGTGTCTTCAAGAACTCCAAAGACATGTTGCTTTACCTCTTTTTGCTTCTATCTCACATTCTAGGTGAGTTTAAGAACAGAGATTCAAGTTTGCTCGAAGCTGCTGCATGAACTCATCATCTCATTCATCTAATGGCTTCATTTTCTCCACTTTTTCCAGGACTCACAGCTGGAGACACAATCTCTCCTGATCAGGATCAACTTACAGGAACTGAAGGAGAATCTCTTACAATGAAATGTAACTATCAGACAGATTACAATGGTCCTTGGCTTCACTGGTACAAACAAGATTTTGACCTTCAGGCTCCTCAGTTTATTCTCAAGAAAGAAGCAAAAGGTTACACAGATGAATATATTCCAGATAAACGATATGGATCCATAACAACAGACACATCAACTGAATTGATCATCACAAAGTTAACTCTGGCAGACACAGCTCTCTACTACTGTGCTGTAGACACACAGTGATCCAAAGTGTAGAAGAGGCTGTACAAAAACCTGAAGACAGATATGGACTACTCTTCAAAGAGGAGGGAAGTGGTTTTCAAAGCACAGCTTCATATCAGATGGATTCTGTTCATTCCTGTTTGATCAGAGTCTCTGTGGTTACAGCTGCTAATGAAACACTGAGGGAGGATTCACATCAACACATGATCCACATCAACCAATAAACATCTACATCGAGGTTCAAACAGTTACAGTTCTTCTCTACAGACGTTTTTTCAGCAACGACTGTTCTGATAAAGAAGACAGCAGGTGAGAATTGTAATGACTTTAATGTCCTTAAACTTCTTTATTTGTCTTTATCACAGAAACTTATATCAAACACAAATTTATATCATTATTCACTCAAACAGGAAAACAAGTTTGAAAAAGTTTAGACTTCTAAATCTTCTTCTAAATTTGTGACTAAATGAATCCATCAGTGATGATTTTCTGATACATTTGTTTGATTACAAAATTATGATATGATAAAAATACTTTGTTGATCCCAACCTGGGAAATTAGATCATTGCAGCTGTTGTGTTTAAGTTTTAGTTTTGGTAACACTTTATAATAAGATTCCTTAACAAGCTTTGTTAACACATTAATAAGCATTATTAACATTCTTATAAAGTGTTTGTAAGACATTTATTGGTGTAATAAGCCTAATAAGGCTTATTAAATTCCTAAGTTAACACATTTACAAGCATTATTAATGTGTTAATATGATGCTTATTGTTACATTTATTACCATCGTATACGTGGAGCAAATAAGTGTTAACAAGCTTAATAAGAATCATTAACAAAACTTGTTAACAGATTAATAAGCCTTATTAATGTGTACAGTTCTTGTAAGACATTTATTATCATTATAGATGTCTCACACTGACTTATGTGTTAATAAGCTTAATAAGAATCCTTAATAAACTAAATGATTAATTTACTGCATTAATAATGTGTTAAATGCTAGTAAAATATTTATTAGCATTATGGGTGTCTGGTAAATACCTGATAGTGATAGAATATTGACTACTCAGTCAGACCATTTTCTACTAAGATCATATTAGTAAACCGGTAGTAAGCTTAATAAATGTGTTAATAAACCTTGTTAACCATTTATTGACTGTTTTGCAGCACCTTATCTAAAGTGTGATCAAATCCACATTAGTAAACTGGTAATAAGCTTAATAAATGTGTTTATAAACTTTATTAACCATTTATTAAACGTTTACCATAAACAAGCACAAAACATAAAACTTGTAAAATCATACTTTTTTATATACAATTGATACAGAAATATTTATAAACATTCTGTAACAATAAAAACATCTACAAATGTTTAAAGATTTTGTAAAATCACTTTCAAGTTTTAAATAACATTTTCAACAAGTGAGAAAAACTTTCTGAACTCTGAGACTCTAAACAGATGTTTACAAACAACTTTTCAAAAAACAAACTTTTAAAGGCAACAATAACACATAAAACCACCAAAATATTCCTCATTTTTACATCAGTGATTCACTATTTTCCAGTAAGAGTTACAAAATGCGCAGATTTCCTTTATTTAGCGCGTTATTTCTGATCAGAATCAAGTCGAAGTACAAGAACTGTCAGAACACAGTTACCCACAATGCATTGTTTTGTAGTCATATAGACGGCTTGAAGTCAGTGCGGCGCCAGATTTGCAGCAGCACCGCCTGGGTGGGCGCTTTCCCGCGATATTTTCATGATGATTGACAAGTAACGTAAGAGTCCAAAATACCCAACATGCACCGCAATCCAGGCGATCTTCTGCGCAGCGCCGCGTCCGCCTGCATGATCTCAAACACAGCTATTCTGACGGCGGGTTCACACTCGACGCGGAGCGGAGGAAGCTTTCATTCGGCGCCCATGTTAACCTGGCGTGGTTCACTCCAGGCGTGGAGCGGCCCGGTCCTCCGTGGAGGCCCGCGCCGTGCAGCGGACCGTTTCGTCTGGTCTATTTTGTGCGCGAGCCGCGAGTGATCCGGGTCAATTTTTGGCAGGAAGTTACATCAACATACATGAGAAAATCCGGTTTATTTTCAAAATATAACCAATATTTCACAATAAAACGCCGCGATTGACAATTGCGATCATGTTTTCGTAACTAAACAGACTGTAGAGACGAAAATAATCTACACACACACACACACCCGGGCGCGCGAGCACAGACATACACAAAACAATCGCGTGGATTAAACACCCTCATGGTGTCCTTGGAAGGCTGCTTCAAAAAAAAAAAAAGAAACTATCTGGCTAACAGAGTTTATTAATACATTTATTAAGCTTACTACTAGTTTATTAATATGGATTTGATCACACTTTAGATAAGGTGCTGCAAAACAATCAATAAATGGTTAACAAGGTTTATTAACACATTTATTAAGCTTACTACCAGTTTACTAATATGGATTTGATCACACTTTAGATAAGGTGCTGCAAAACAATCAATACATGGTTAACAAGGTTTATTAACACATTTATTAAGCTTACTACTACCAGTATACTAGTATGATCTTTGTAAACAATGGTCTGACTGAGTAGTCAATATTCTCATTAACACTACCAGGTATTTGCAAGACACCTATAATGCTAATAAATACTTTACTAGCATTTAACACATTATTAATGCAGTAAATTAATCCTTTAGTTTATTAAGGGTTCTTATTAAGCTTATTAACACATAAGTCAGTGTGAGACATCTGTAATGATAATAAATGTCTTACAAGAGCTGTACACATTAATAAGGCTTATTAATCTGTTAACAAGTTTTGTTAATGATTCTTATTAAACTTGTTAACACTTATTTGTTCCACATATACGATGGTAATAAATGTAACAATAAGCATCATATTAACACATTAATAATGCTTGTAGACGTGTTAACTTAGGAATTTAATATCCCTTATTAGGCTTATTACACCAATAAATGTCTTACAAACACTTTATAAGAATGTTAATAATGCTTATTAATGTCTTAACAAAGCTTGTTAAGGAATCTTATTATAAAGTGTTACCTTAGTTTTTAAACAAGCAGCAGAAAAAAAAAACAAATACAGCAGTACTTTAGTTAATCTTTGACACCAAAATGATATGTTATACAGTCTTATGCGGGAGGCCACCAGTTCAATATTCCCTCCACAAGCTGCTTCTTTATTCTAGAGTTGACCGCAGTGTTTGATTATTCATAAATCTTTGAGTGATCTCGTCCTGTCTTAGCTTGCTGAGCTTCTCTCTCCCTACACTCCAGTCCGGTGTCTCATATCAGCTGATCGGCTTCTCCTGGAAGTACTGAGGTTTAAAAGGAGGTTTAGATGTGGATGAACCTTTTCTACCTGTACTCCAAAGCTTTGGAACACTTTGTTGTTAAATATTGGACAAGCATCTTCACTTCATCAATTCTTAAAACTCAACTCAAGACTAACTTTTACTGCCAAGCATTTTGTCATATGCAAGATTTTTGCTGTTTTTTGCTTCCAAGTTCTCATTGTATTTTGTGTTTATACCTTCAAGTTTTCTTTTATTATGTTTTTACTCACTTATTTATTAATTTTCTTATTTTAAACTCTTAATGTACAACTTCAGCCACTTGGAAAATATTCTCCACTGTCTGCCTAGTACAGGATGGAGAGGGTGATCAAGAATATCCATGATGGGTTGGGGGGATCGTGCTGGCTCTCCTGGCACGGTGGGGGGGCTGCTCTTCTGGCTGGGCGGGGCCTGCACTATCTGTGTTCCTGTGCCTTCCCACTCCCTGGCACGGGGGCCTCTGCGGCGGGCACGCGCGCCCTCGTCTCGGCGCTTGGCGGGATTGCCCGGCGGGTGAGTTCCCTCCGTGGCCTCGTTGCGGGGGTCATGGCTGCTGCTGCCTCAGCGGGAGGTCTTGGTGTGGGGACGACCGGCACCTTCCCCCTTTGTACATTCCATTATCACTCACCTGAGCTCAGGTGTCAGCTCACCTTTGCACTACTAGTATATGTGACAGAATGAAAGACTTTACATGTGTGGGTTTATATACAGAAGTGTGTGAATTACAGTTGTATTTTGTACATTTTGATTAGTTTATATGTGAAGACCACTTTTACCCAACAGGTATATTTGTAATTATTGAGTGTGTGTGTAGACAGGCCCCGCCCAGTCCAGATTACTATTAATAACTGGTAGTTTTATGATGTTACAACCCTCTGTTACCATCTTCTTTTTTCTCTAAACTACCATCTGGTGCTTTTCTTTTGCACTACCCCCCCCCCTTAAAAAAAGTCAACAAAAAAAATGATATAAACATTATCAATATTAATAAAGTTTGGCATAAAGGGGTTTATACTCAATAAACCCCTGCTGTGACAGTAAAACCTGTCTAACACAAGAGATAAACACAAGATAAAAATATATATAAAGAAAATATTATTCATGATGAAACAGAGTTTGATCAAAGTCATCTCTATAGAGATGATTTTGATATATCACAGCTTCATCAGTGTCCATTTTACAGCCAATCACAGAGCTAGCCTTTGTCATCACTTTGTCCAGTCTCTTTATGTCACTGCAGCCATGTGTTGCCAATCCGTTTTCACTGTGAGCAAAAAGCTTAGAACTCCGGAACAGGTTGTGCATCAAATTATGGTAAATATGTTCTTTATACATGAGTTTCTGGGTTGTTTTTAAACAAGTTTAAAATATATTTTAAACTCTTTTGAAATGAAAATAGTCGTGAAAAAGAAACAAAATATAAGCCTTAAAGAGCACCAATGATATTATTTGACATGATTTAAAAATACATTTCTAGTAGTGTTTTAAAAATGATTATGACGTTTTTAGCCAAAATTCCACAATCTAAATGTCTTAAAAAGCCATTTTTCATGTTGATTTCAAACCTCTGTTTCCAAAATCTCCTCTGAGGGGGCGTGGCTTTTGGAGCTGAGCTGAGCAGTTCCGTCCCTGACACGCCCCTATCTGATTAGCATTGCTCTGTGTCTCGCTAGCGTAAGACTCTTTTAACTAATTATTTAATATTTACTGACGTTACTGTGATCAATACATTCAATGTAGCCACAAGGGGGCCCAAGCCAGGGTCTCATTGTGCCGGTCCCAAGCCCGGATAAATACAGAGGGTTGTGTCAGGAAGGGCATCCGACGTAAAATCTTGCCAAATCAAACCTCAGGATCAGACCTAGGAAATCCATACCGGATAGTGGACATGATGCAGAGGAGAAAGGTAGACATACTGTGTGTCCAGGAGACCAGGTGGAAAGGTAGCAAGGCTAGAAGTTTAGGA
>NC_050528.1:27209117-27218739 GCF_002922805.2 Oryzias melastigma
ATGCTGAAGACAGGCTTAGATGGAGGAAACTGATTCGCTGTGGCGACCCCTGAAGGGAAAAGCCGAAAGGAAAAGAAGACTGTGATCAATACATTCAATCCATTGGTTTCTCAAGGCAGAGTCCTTAGGAAAATAATGAAAGCTAACATCAAAATGGCCTTTTTTTGATACATGTATATTATATAAATTATATATAAATGCTGAATGATAAGGATTTCACAATTTCACATTGACAATAACTGTCTTGCGCTATTGATAATTGATGTAAAAGTTAAACATTCCACTGTTATTTGGTTGTCAGATAAGTTTACCAATCAAATCTCATGAGAAGCACAAAGCTTCTGTCTTTCTAAGTCTTAAAGGGACATATTTTATATTATTCTAACTAAAGATCCTAATTTACCTACAACTGTTAGACATTATTTGAAGTCTGAGAATGTATATTAGATGTTAAAAATGAAACGTTTTATAAAGCCACTAAGAATACATTAAAAACATACAGAAAGTCCACTACATAAGTCATCTTTCCTCCACTAGAGAGCGACATAGTGAAGTGGGCGGGGCTCTCCTCCTGCTCTGTGTTCAACATTCAGTCAATAAGAAGTGGTGCTGTGAAGAGAACAATTGTCAGAGTGAATGTTGAACATCAGCTAGTTTCTCCTGTTGATTGAAACCTTGTTGTACAGATGGAACATTGGCTGTGGATTCTTCTTCACTATGTTTTTTCAGGGTTACCTGAACTAGTGCCATTCACTGATAAGTAAAAGTAAGGGCTCTGGAGAAGCCAACAGTCTGTTGCAGGGAACACAATCCCTCCCACACATGCACACTTTAGAGTAACCAATCAATCTATGAAGCATTTTTTGGACTGTGGGAGGAAACCTGAAAAAAACCCAAACATTCTCAAAGAAGAGCCCCACTGGGATGTGAACCAGGGCCTTGTCTCTGTGAGGCAAGAGCACTAACCACTGTGCCACCAAGTGCAGAAACAGAAACTCTTAAATACATCTCAAAAGAAATAACCTAAAGTGTTTGCAGCCGTGCATCAATCCATGGAGAACCACTGGATGAGGGGTGGAGCCATAAACAACCTGCACAAAAAGCACAAGAGTGAGAAAACAAAACAGAACTGACAGATTACTGACCTCTGACTGACTGTGCAGGAATAACGTATACCCGAGTGTGAACATGACATGATATGTGTTTGGTGGATGCATGTAGGATACCCACACAAACTACTCTAATTTCCTGATAAGCTGCTCATATGGAGCGTGCTCTGTGAATGTCGCTACTTGCACAGTTCTCAGAGATTGTGGGGATAAAAAACAAGAAATATCTTTCTCAAAATGTTTCTGTAAATGAATGAATGCATCCTTAACTCCTAAATGTGATGACCTGTTGCTCAAAGCATGCCTGTAAAAAACAAATCTGAATGAACATTTTCACTTTACAGCCTCACTTGTGATTTACCACCTTGATATTTCATGTTGACCAACTGTGTGCTTCTTATGGATTTGGCCATTTTCACACTGAGACATCCTGCATCTTCCTGTAGGGGGAGTAGTGACTAAAAATTAACTCGGAGGAGGAAGAGACGGCAGAAGAACAGATGTAAGAACAGACAGAGAGATTGAGGGAGGAGCTGAGCTGTTAGTGAACTATAGAAGAGACACAAACTTCCACTTTAACACAGTTCAACACACAAAAGCCAAACATCATCTTTCTCCAACATGCTGTCTGTGCAGACATCTGTGTTTACTCTGCTGCTTCTAGTCATTGGAACAGGTTGATGGATTCTTTCAAAGATACATTTCAGCATTTGATGTTTGTCCATCACTGATCTGACTTCTCTCTTCCTTTAGATGTCAGCTGTGAAGAACTCACTGCAGTCAAGAAGGAAGAGTCCACTTTGGAAGGAGCTTCTGTCACTCTGTCCTACAAATATCCCAAACTATCTACTGGAGATTATTTCTTCTGGTATCGACAATTTCCAGGAAAATCTCCAGAGTTCTTCATCTCTCATTCTTCTTCAGGAGAGATAGGAATTCATAAAATGGAAGGACTGAAGATTCAAGTTGAGAAAAAACAGATAGATCTGGAGATCTCCTCTGCTGCAGTGTCAGACTCTGCTGTGTACTACTGTGCTGTGAGGCCCACAGTGACAGGAAACAACAAAACTCTGTACAAAAACCAACAACAACAAGACACTTAACATCATCCACTAGAGGGCGCAAATGGTTCATGTTGAGAGAACAGAACTGATCAAGAATAAACCCAGAGAAAGTTCTAGTGTAAGCAGAGGGGACACAAGTGAAGAAGATCAACTCTGAGGAAAAAAAGGAAAAAATAATAATAACAATGATAAAGATTCCTTATTCTGTCTCCTTTGTGCATTTCAGATCACTACTGTTTTTAATTGTGAATTAAGTGGCACAAAATCCAACCTCTCTATTCCGTTTGAAAATAACTCAGTTCACTCTCAACAGTTCTCTTTCTTCCACCTCCCATATCAATATCATCACCACTTATGTATATTTTCCTCTATGAAACATCTGTCTTCTCTGTCCGTCCATCAGCCCTCACTCTCGTCCACAGTGTAGTCCCCTTCTACTTAGGCCTTTTTTTTCCCCCCCCCCCCCCAAAAAATGCTCCTTTAACTACAACCAAAACTCAGCAGCTCGCTGACCGTGGTGCAGTGCAGTGATAGGGCGGTCGACTCTTGATTGGAAGCGAGCGGATTTGATTTGCCCGCCCATGTGTTGAGGTGTCCTTGGGCAAGATATCTAACCCCGAATTGCCTCTGGTGGGAGGTTGGCACCAGTGTTTGGCAGCGGAAACACCACCAGTGTGTGAATGGGTGAATGGGTCTGTGACTGTGAAGCGCTTTGGGCCCTCAAAGGAGGGTAAAAAGCGCTTTACAAGTAAACGCCATTTACCACTTACCATCACTCAAACTACCTCCTAAACATCACCTCTCACCAGTTCTTCAGCAGCTCCACTGTTTTATCTATAAAATCCTCTCCTGACTTTCAAAAGTTCTTCATAATCTCGTCTCACCATCTTTCAAACCTCCTTAAAGTTTCCATTCCTGCCCGCTCCCTTAGATCTTCCTCCATTTGGGGGTGGGGGTGGGGGGGGGGGGTTGATTAGAACCATATCCTTGGTAAAGATCCATCTGGTTGCCCCCCTTTCCCGCTTCATCACCATGGTAATCAGGGCTTTAAATCGTTCTGCCCTCCAGCTCTTTAACTTTCTCCTTTCCAACCTCCAGTACTTGAAGTCACTTCCTAATTTTATCTGTAATCTTAAAACTCAATTATTACAATTGGCTTCTCCATCCTGATTTAATTACAATCATTATGTTATTTATATTAAATTCTCTTTTCTCTTTTTTTGCCTTTGACATTTTATACTGAACCTTCGTTATTATGTAAAATGTGTACTATGTTTACCTTTGTGTATCTTCTACTGTAAGGAGACCTCAGGTACCAGAGAAAAGAATGTTGCTGCTTCTCATCTGGATGATGATGGTCTCCTTCAAACTGGTTTGTGGTTTCCACTAGAGATCATCAAACATAATGAAACTAGTGCAGCTGTTTCAGACATTTCACCTCCAGATTCTGGAGGAAGTCTCTGTTCTATCCTGATTATAGCTGTTAAATCTTTTCATGTTTGAATCCTGTCTGAGCTGCAGATTTATGTTCTCTCATGTTTTCGACTCATCAACTGTTTCTAAAAGAAAATAGATGAAGAATGAAAGAAGAGAGAATCAGAATTTAACAGCTTCAAAACTTTAGAATAACCAGCCACTCCATGTCAGAATATTTTCCTTTTCTAAAATGTTTTTAATATTTGATTTTAACATTATCACTTTAGAAAATGTTTTGTATATTTTTTATTTATGAACTTTGGTAAATAAATGAACATTGTTTTAGCTTCTTCTGATGAAAATGGCTATCTTACAAATTTAAAATGAGCTATTGCTGACAGAAAATCATCCCTATCTGTGAAAACATGAGCTATCTCTGCTATTTGTGGTTTTATTAATTTGTCCATCAATTTTAGCTTAAATGTTATAAACCCCAAAGGTTCCGACTTAATCATGGTTCAGTTTTAAATAGTTTTAAAAGCATTTTAAAGTCTTTGAGTTAAGCAGACTGTTAACAAGGAAGAAGAAGAGATGAGAGAAGAGGAAGAAAGGATGAAAGAACAGACAGAGAGATTGAGGGAGGAGCTGAGCTGTTAGTGAACTATAGAAGAGACACAAACTTCCACTTTAACACAGTTCAACACACAAAAGCCAAACATCATCTTTCTCCAACATGCTGTCTGTGCAGACATCTGTGTTCACTCTGCTGCTTCTAGTCATTGGAACAGGTTGATGGATTCTTTCAAAGATACATTTCAGCATTTGATGTTTGTCAATCACTGATCTGACTTCTCTCTTCCTTTAGAGGTCAGCTGTGAAGAACTCACTGCAGTCAAGAAGGAAGAGTCCACTTTGGAAGGAGCTTCTGTCACTCTGTCCTACAAATATCCCAAATTGGCAACAAGTAATTTTTTCTTCTGGTATCGACAATTTCCAGGAGAACCTGCAGAGTTCTTGGTCTCTCATTCTTCATCAGGAAAGATATTAATTAAAAATATGGACGGACTGAAGATTCAAGTTGAGAACAAACAGATAGATCTGGAGATCTCCTCCGCTGCAGTGACAGACTCTGCTGTGTACTACTGTGCTGTGCAGCCCACAGTGACAGGAAACAACAAAACTCTGTACAAAAACCTGCAGACAACACAATACTGCTCAGCATCCACTAGAGGGTGTCACACACTTTGAAAGCACTGATTGTTGAGTTATTGGAGTGATGACAAACAAAAAAACATTGCATAGGGATTTGGGGAAAAAAAACCTCTTCTCTTTGATTGGCTTAGTTGACCTTTTAAAAAAGAGCTCATTGATCCCTCCCACTTAAACTCTCCCTCACTGTGCTGCAGTGGAAGAACAGAGTTCATCTGCTGTCTGTGTGTCTTCAAGAACTCCAAAGACATGTTGCTTTACCTCTTTTTGCTTCTATCCCACATTCTAGGTGAGTTTAAGAACAGAGATTCAAGTTTGCTTGAAGCTGCTGCATGAACTCATCATCTCATTCATCTAATGGTTTCATTTTCTCCACTTTTTCCAGGACTCACAGCTGGAGACACAATCTCTCCTGATCAGGATCAACTTACAGAAACTGAAGGAAAATCTCTTACAATGAGATGTAACTATCAGACAAGTAGCAGTGGTGTATATCTTCTCTGGTACAAACATGATTCTGACCTTCAGGCTCCTCAGTTTATTCTCTGGAAAAGAGCAAAGCGTTCCACAGATGAATATGTTCCAGATAAACGATATGAATCCAGAACAACAGAAACATCAACTGAACTGATCATCACAAAGTTAACTCTGGCAGACACAGCTCTCTACTACTGTGCTGTAGACACACAGTGATCCAAAGTGTAGAAGAGGCTGTACAAAAACCTGAAGACAGATATGGACTACTCTTCAAAGAGGAGGGAAGTGGTTTTCAAAGCACAGCTTCATATCAGATGGATTCTGTTCATTCCTGTTTGATCAGAGTCTCTGTGGTTACAGCTGCTAATGAAACACTGAGGGAGGATTCACATCAACACATGATCCACATCAACCAATAAACATCTACATCAAGGTTCAGACAGTTACAGTTCATCACCACAGACTTTAATGTGGAAAAGCAGGTGATACTTGAAATGACCACAAACTTTTTTTAGTTGTGTTTTTCACAGAAATTAATATGAAACACAAATTGACATTTTTAGTCACTCAAAGAGGAAAACATTTAAAGGGCCTAAACCATACTTTTCTTACACCTTTGAATGTAAACTATATATATTCATATATTACCGCTGGAACACTAAAGAACACATTTTTAATGAAATATGAGATATTTTTGGGAACTCTTTTCGTTGCATTGGTGAGAATTTCTTGCTTTCTGTATTTATAATCATCTAAGCCAGATGATGCACCATACGTTTTGAATAGTGATTAAAGTTTGCTCTACAGACACCAAGAAAGCCTTATGTTGAGTTTTACTTCAATAGATGTCTTAAACGATGAAATTTGACAATGTTGCTTCTGTAGGCTTCAGGGTCATGTGTTCATTTGATATTCTTTCTTTATTTCAATTCATTTTACTCTGGTAAGATGTTGAAACGTTTCTTAAGTTGGTTTAAACCTTTATTTGAAATGGTACAATCAGTGTTGGGCATCTCACTTCAAAAAAGTAATTAGTTATAGTT
Source organism: Oryzias melastigma (assembly GCF_002922805.2). Classification (NCBI taxonomy): domain Eukaryota; kingdom Metazoa; phylum Chordata; class Actinopteri; order Beloniformes; family Adrianichthyidae; genus Oryzias; species Oryzias melastigma. The sequence continues at coordinate 27,215,436 of NC_050528.1, forward strand.
ACTAGTTACTTCTCCCAAAAAGTAATTGAGTTAGTAACTCAATTACTGCATCTTCAAAGTAATTAGTTACTTGGAAAAGTAACTCGTTTTAAATTACTCTTTAAATATGGTAATATTTTGTATTTTTTCCTGCGTTACAAATAAAAAAAATAATTTACATTCAATAATAGATGATAACTGACAATAGTATACTGGTATAGTTTTCCAATGGAGTCATATTGTCTAAGTTTAGGATACACATGAGAGAGGGTTTAGGGAAAGAATTTTCAATATTTATTTGTCAGAATTATCACACAAAACACTGCAACAAGTGGTATATAAAAAATGTAACTTCACACAAAAAAGGTAAACGTTTCAACCATTAACATACTTCAAGTATCTTACCTACAACTATAATTAAACAAAATGGCTTAAAAAACAATAATAAATTAATAAACTACAATTATTAACCCATATTTCTGCTTAGAGGAGCAGCTCTCTGCATCTCTTTTTTCTCTCCCAAAATCCCGCAGCCCCGCCCACTCGCTCCGGAGTCTGCTCACTGCGTTGATCTGTGCGCGCTCGTGTCTGTCTGTGTTGTGTGTTTTATAAATATTACCCCCTGTTTCTGCTAAGATGAGCTGCTCTCTGCCTCTCTGTTGTCGTTTTATTAACTCCCGAAACTCCTCACTCCGCACCGGAGTCTATCCACGTTGATCTGCGTGTGTACGTGTCTGTGAAAAAAGAAAAAAAAGTGCCTGTCTGTTTTGTGTGTCACTGTGCTCGCGCGTGCACGTTTGTGTTGTGATTGTAATGTTTATATCCGTGTCTACCGCTTGTTTAGACACAAAAGCATGATCACATTTATCAATCGTGGCATTTTATTGTGAAAAACTGGTTATATTTTGAAAAGAAACCGGATTTTCTCATGTATCTTGATGCAACTCGGGGCGCGTAACACAAGCAACTTTCGGGTGCGAAGCGCCCAGCTCCAGCAAGATCATCAAACTTTGAAGTAACGCGCCGCGATTTACACGAAGTAACTATAACGGCGTTACAGCGAGGATGAAAGTAATTAGTTAGATTACTAAATTACTTGATTTATAACGCCGTTAGTAACGCCGTTATACTTAAACGGCGTTAGTCCCAACACTGGGTACAATTAAAAAACGATTGTTGAAAATGAAGTAGTAAAATAATATTGTTTTTATTTGTCCATTTATGTGCTGTATTTTTGTTTAATTTTTAAGTTTGATTGTTAATTTGTTTTATTTTTTTTTTAAACTGCCAAACAGGGAAAATAAAAGATCCCACAAGAAATTATTTAAATCCTGTGTGTAAATCTCACTTCATAAAGGTCGAAGCAGCAATTTTAAAAGCAAAACAAAAAATCCCAGTTTCCCAAAAAAAGAAAAAAACTTTTTGTAAAACAAAATAATTACCAGAAATCAAAACATTTAAAAAAGGCAACAAAGGAAGAAACCAGAATGGTACAGTATGTATTATGGGACATCACTGATGTATGATGGCGTTTGTCCATCATTTCAACTGGAAATTATTTGCTATGAAGCAACACTGGATTTGCTCCATACCAATCCTAAAATTTTTATTAGTATGCCAGCAAGGAAGACTCATTTGAAGATACTCAAATGTCAAAAACATCATCATCCAAACAGCGATGTTTCACAGTATCTATCTTTTCCAGTTTACTATTGTATTTCATTTTTCAACATTTCATTCTGATTTCTGGAAATTATTTTTTTCTTCTGAAGTGTTTTATTTTATGTCATTTCATTATTTTTTGTGTTTTGACAACTGGACATTTGATTAAAATTTCTAAAATGTAAATTTCATTTTTCTTTGTGAACTGTCATTGTTATATATAATATGTTTTTGCTTGATTTGTCTATGTGATTTTCACTTCAGGGGCCACAGGGGCAACATGTTTCCAGAACAATCTAGAATTTCGTCCACCGTCAAATGAAGCTTCTACTCCTACACTAGAGGGTGACATAGTGAAGTGGGCGGGGCTCTCCTCCTGCTCTGTGTTCAACATTCAGTCAATAAGAAGTGGTGCTGTGAAGAGAACAATTGTCAGAGTGAATGTTGAACATCAGCTAGTTTCTCCTGTTGATTGAAACCTTGTTGTACAGATGGAACATTGGCTGTGGATTCTTCTTGCTGCTCTTTTCTTTGGTAAGACACAAAGATCAACATGTTTCCTCTTCAAACACTTCAACACATTACTGAGCTGTACATGAAGAGCTGTTCAAGCTGCTGATTGTTGTCCTTCAATCAATCATCTTTATTGATTCATCTCTTCCTCTGCATGTTCTGTTCTTCCTCAGAGTGTAAAGGAGAAGACAAAGTGATCCAACCAGGAGGAGAAGTCATTGCTGCTGAAGGAGACTCTGTCACGCTCAGCTGTACCTTTAAGACCAGTACCTCATTACCAAGATTGTTCTGGTACAAACAAGTGAACAGTTACCTTAAGTACATGTTGAGACGTTACTTGACAACAAAAGAAAATTCTCCAGAGTTCAAGGAAAACAGATTTGATGCTGAAGTCAAAGACAAATCCATTCCTCTGACGATCCATGATCTTCATGTATCAGACTCTGCTGTGTACTACTGTGCTGTGCAGCCCACAGTGACAGGAAACAACAAAACTCTGAACAAAAACCTGCAACCACCAGATGGCACTACATTTCAATAAAAATGTCGCACACAAGCAGCAGTAATGCATCCTTCCCATAGACCAGGGGTCACCAACACGTCGCCCGCGGGCGACCTGTCGCCCGCGAGCACCACATCAGTCGCCCGCAGGCCTCTTCTAAAAATAGCACAATTCACTTGTGAGCTGCTCGAAAATTTTATTTTATTGTGATGCGATTTTTTTAAATCACACCTGTCTTCATAAAGGATTAAAAATTGAAATATCTTAAAGCTATATTGTCACGACTCAACTGGTATGTTAATAGTAGCAGGAACGCCGCAGGGACCCAAGAGGCGAGTTGCTCTTTCACTGTCTGGGGGGGAGAAACGTCAGTGCCCTGTACGTCGCACGACCCCGAACAGTCTCTGGTAGAAGAAGACCACGAAGCAGACTGCGTACTCTCACTTCCATCACTAACACCCATTTATCTTAAACATTCATGAATAGCCAAACAGTATGAACGTGACTTCTGCTCACAGCTCCCTCACTCATGGTGAGCAATGTAACACACCCCAGATTTTCCACTTCCCATGAGTCTTAGGAGCTGAAGGCGGGGCTAACCCCCGGGTCGCCACACTATGTTCATTATTTCTGAAGCCAAAAAACGGC
>NC_050528.1:27220179-27227409 GCF_002922805.2 Oryzias melastigma
TCCGTGAAGACCTTTTAACACCTACTTTACAATTCAACAATGTACCAATCATTGTCCTACTGTTGTTTTCCTCAATGGAATGTACCTGTAACAAGGGGGGTAGGTGGGGTAGGCGACGAGGCCAAGATGAGCAATTCAGCCCGTCGCCACCTCCACCGCGGTCCATATCAGCCGGGAGCAGGGTAAAAACCACACACAATGTCAGTCCTTTACAGAAGAGTGAAAGAGTTTATCAAGTCCAGAGGTGGAGTCCTTAAAATGTCCTTCCTGGATTGGAGTCTATGCTGTCCATTGGGAGGAGTTCGAGTCCAGTAAAAAAATAAAAGAACCAGGGGCCTGAATATAAAATAAAAATAATAAAAGCTTTAGTAAAAATGATAAACATGCAAAGTATAAAACAGGCCCTGGGATAAAAGCATGCATTCCTCCCATTGCAGCTAAAAAGGAAAGACACTACTCTTAAAAAACAAAATCCATTCAGGAAGGAGAAGGAAGGGGTACTTAGCTCAAAGAGGGGTGGGTCGCAACCACACCCCTCTGCCGCTCCAGCTGACTCTCCCCTTCCTTGACTCCAAGCGCGTCACATCAGGTGGCTAAAAGCTTGTGCCGTCCAGGGAGGACCAGTGGTCACCCCACTCCCAGGGCGGCATGGCTCCGGGAGACGTGGGGATCCCCGCCTGTGAGTCTTGTGCGTCCTCCCGCGTGTCTTCTGTGTGCCTGCGCATCTCTGTGTCTCTGTCTGTCTTGCTGCTGCACCTGGTGCTCTTTTTAAATCACCAGGTGTGGCTGGAGTGCACCTGTTCTCCATCTTCCAATTAGGTCCATGATGCATTCAAAACAGTCAGTGCACACAAACAGGGTCCAGCAAGAAATACAATAAAAACAATAAAAAACACATCCTATTACATACCGATGCAGCAGTTTAAAACAACAAGAGGCGCATGCTGTCGACATTTTTAGATGAGGATTTACTCTGTAGAAATAGATTTCACTCTGAGGTTATGTGCTTTGGACTTTTTTGTCTGTTTAATGTTCATTTGTCTTTTTTTCACTGTTTTGGTTGTAGCTTATAAATTATACATTGCGTATCATACAGAATGGTACAGCTCCTCCATAAAATCACCAACCAAAAATTCATCTTAGCCGCACTTTTCCAGCTTGCAGCCTGAATTAGACGCAGCCGTCCCCTTTGAGGAGCGAAGGGAGCTGGGACAAACTTCAATGGATGTTGTCGTATTCTCAAACAGATAAAAAGATCCAGCTGTTCACTTGTTAGAATGGTTATTTATTTGAAATACAGCTGAACGCACTTCTCACGTGCATCTGATCAGACTGTAACATGGCAGCGCATGTGAAGTGACAAGCTGCTGCTGCGGCGCGCGCAAGGGAGGGGGGGGGGCGCCGCTCTGCAGCGGCGTCACCCAAATACTCCTTTTATCTCGACAAAAAGGAATAAGTAAATCCCAAAGGACTGCTGACAGAATCAAATGTTGGAATGCTTCTCCCTCAACGACTTGAACAATGACTTGTACAATTCTCTCGTCTCGAGCCGACGTTATTAAAGTAGAAGCTGTTTACATCCCGCGGTCTCGTGGTAGAGGCGTGGAAAGAGGTGATGACTTACAATAAACTCACTCCAGATTGGCGACAGTACTTCCTATAGATTCATGACTCAGCTATGACTCAGCCCAATCGCTAAAGATGGGTTGCAGACGTTTGCAATATGGCGATAGACACATCAGGAAGTGATGGTGAAGGCGGTGGGCTACTTTAGCGAGGAGTGGTGGCTATGCATTTCCAAAAGGGACCTCATGGCCCATGAAGTCCAGTATTTTTTACAGTCAATGAGAAAAACAGACAGACTGAGATAATCTCTTTTGGTCCAGAGAAATTCAGAGACAGTGTTTACACTCATCTTCAGTCTGTTTCTTTAAAACCTATAGTCAGGTTAGAAGTCTAGAATTTGTCATGTAGTCAGACTCAAACTCTTAATAGTCAAATTAAACCATTATCTGCATTTTACCATCCTAAAACCTACAGAGCTGTGAATTGCATGAATTGGATCCAGATTGTAACAAATAAGCGGGGAGACTCAGCCAGTTTTAGCCCTCAAAGTTATGCAAAAGAATCCTAATGCAAGAAAGCACAGTGGACGCAAAGAAGACACACTGCTGCAGCGATGGCTCTGATGTGGCAAGAAACCCCAGAGGAAGAGTCTCTCTCAAGTAACTCTATGGTGGATCTTTTATACATGTCCTCTGATTGTCAAATAACTGCACATGTGCAGGAGGAGGAAAAAAGGGGAACAGACACACATGGCCCAGGGCAGTAACAGGGTGTAAGGTTTAATCGATTAATCAATGAATCAATTTATATTCCTATGTTCCAACCAGAAATGTGAGTTAAGTGAAGTGAGCAGCATCCGGGAACTGCTCGCTGGGATGACTGGGAGATGTAGTGAGTTAGTATTCTGGAGATAGCTCCTGACTATAAGTGGAGACAGATCTCTGACTCCTGACATGGAGTTGACAAAATTATATTTCCCTTTCAGATTTATAAAAAAAAAAGTTTTTTGACACACATTGATAAACCAATATATTAAAAAATAGCAACTTTTTTTGTCTTAAACGTGTATTGTATGTATCTGCAGTTGTGGAATGAGAGAGCTTTTTGATGTTTGGATTGTTTTAATTCTTTTTGTTTTGTTTTTAACTTGTTCAACAGGTAAGTAAACAGGTAAGAGCTAGACCGGGCGGAAGAGAAGAAGTGAAAAAGAGAGAGGGATGTTAAAGACAGGGGGTAAGGGTACAGAAGAAAGGAGGAAAAGGGGAGTCAAGGAAATAAGAGGATGATTACTCAGTCTGGAAGGAATAATAAAGCATCAAGCTACACAAAGCTAAAAAATTATCATCATTACTCTCAGGTGTGAATGCTAGTATAAAGCGGCAGGACCCGTCCACACACTCAAATATTACAAACATACCTGTGGGCTCCCAAAATCCTCCCTTACAGACATGTCAACATGTACACCTTAGTTCAAATGCACACACTTATGCATACAACCCAACACATGTAAAGCATTTCATTCTGTCCACATACTATTTGTGCAAATTTGAGCTGACACCTGTGCTCAGGTGAGTGTTTCTGTACTGAGAGGGTTGATGGAATGTAAAAGGAGGGAGATTCCACAGTTCTATGTAGACTGAGTTGACTGTGAGCCTCTATCTTACTCTCTGTGTACTAATAATGTAATGCTTTGTTTAAAAAAATACATATACGTAGTACTTTTTTTATGTCCTCACATTCCAATTCAAATAAGTATTTCACAATGTCTATAAATTATTTAGAGTCTTGGTTTGACATAAAACTACACTTAAAAGACCTTTCTGGATCTTCCCTCAGGGGTCGCCACAGAGAATTAATTTTCAATCAAAAGTTCTTCCTGTGCTAACCCTGTTTTTTGTCTGGGCTGGGAACAGATCAGTGACATTTATTTTATCATTGACAAGAAAAAAGTGACAAATGATCCACACGTCAGCTTTAGTTGGTTGTCTTGACTTGGTTCTCTGCAAACTGAAGAACTCAGAGAAACTTTTCTTCCTGGCTTTGCTCCACAGAAACAAACCACAGCAGGAGGAGGAGCTTCACAGCAGAACATGAAGCTTCATGTAGGAGCTGAAGAGCTGCTGTGTTCTCTCTGTTCTTCATTCAGTAGAGAAAAGAATGTTGCTGCTTCTCATCTGGATGATGATGGTCTCCTTTCAAACTGGTAAGTCATCAAAAGATGCAGATGGAAAAGGAGATGATGGACAGGAGAAACATCTGGAGATGTTTGAACTGATTTACTTTGAGATGATCAAAGTCAGATTCAAGATTAGAATCCAAATGTCCTGATGAAATCTATCTTTGTTGTTTCCAGGATCCTCTGAGGATTTACTGAAACCATTGAAAGATGAAGTGATGGATTTGGAAGGAGAAACTGTCACTCTCTCCTGCAAATATTCTGGTTCGATTCGGTTTTTCTACTGGTACCAGCAGAAGTCCAGTTCATCTCCACAGTTCCTGATTGGAGAATATTCAAAGAAAACAGAGAAGTTCTCAGTGGAACACAATAAAACAAAAAATGAGTTTCATCTGCAGATCTCCTCTGCTGCAGTGACAGACTCTGCTGTGTACTACTGTGCTGTGGAGCCCACAGTGACAGGAAACAACAAAACTCTGTACTAAAACCTGCAACACAATACTACACAGCCTCCACTAGAAGGCGTCACACACAGAGAAAGCACTGATTGTTGAATTACTGGACTGAACAGAGAAAAAGCTGCTATGACAGTACTAAAATCTCTTGATTGGTTGAACTGAAAAACAGTTTGTTTGGCCCTGCCCACTGAACTTCAGATCATCCAGTGACATTATTTCTCCCTCATTGTGCTGCAGTGGAAGAACAGAGTTCATCTGCTGTCTGTGTGTCTTCAAGAACTCCAAAGACATGTTGCTTTACCTCTTTTTGCTTCTATCTCACATTCTAGGTGAGTTTAAGAACAGAGATTCAAGTTTGCTTGAAGCTGCTGCATGAACTCATCATCTCATTCATCTAATGGCTTCATTTTCTCCACTTTTTCCAGGACTCACAGCTGGAGACACAATCTCTCCTGATCAGGATCAACTTACAGGAACTGAAGGAAAATCTGTTATGATTAAATGTAACTATCAGACAAGTTCCATCTATCCTCAACTATACTGGTACAAACATGATTCTGACCTTCAGGCTCCTCAGTTTATTCTCTGGAAAGGAGCTAAAAGTTACCTGAGTGAACATATTCCAGATAAACGATATGGATCCAGAACAACAGAAACATCAACTGAACTGATCATCACAAAGTTAACTCTGGCAGACACAGCTCTCTACTACTGTGCACTAGAGACAGACACCACAGTGATCCAAAGTGTAGAAGAGGCTGTACAAAAACCTGAAGACAGATATGGACTACTCTTCAAAGAGGAGGGAAGTGGTTTTCAAAGCACAGCTTCATATCAGATGGATTCTGCTCATTCCTGTTTTATCAGATTTCTGTGGTTACAGCTGCTAATGAAACACTGAGGATTCACATGATCACATGATCCATTTCAACCAATAAACATCTACATGAAGGTTCAAGCAGTAACAGTTCCTCACCTCAATGTTTGAACTAAAGTGCTAAATTAAATGTGTTGTCCTAAGGCGGGTTAAAGAGGAAAAACACATCGCTTATACAGAATACTATTCATTAAATATGCATGAACAGAGAAACAGATGGGGAGAAAAAACTCCACAGTTTAATTGGACCAGAAAGGTTTTTGTTTTACCATCCTGGTTCATTTTTAACCAGTGCTTCAGAACTGTTTAGGACCTTACATAGTTCTAACAGTGTCTGATGAGAACTGTCAGAGTATTCCAAAGGACTCCAACATTTTGCTGAATTTGGTCAGGCGTCTTTATGCTTCACAGTCTCCTCTGGTTAATACTGTTAGCAAAGATCAAGCTTGTACTCCTTAATGTCATGAAACTCCAGTGGAACTTTTAATTTGAAACGTTCTGAGCTCTGACAAACACGGGAGGTCATGATGGCTTCATTTCATTCCATCACGTCACCAGCTCTTCCGAATCGTCTCAAGTGTTTTCATACTGCAATTTATTATAAAGCTTCGCCAAATGATGTTTACAATGCTCCCTCACTATAACAAGGATTACCTTTTACTGTTTTGTTTTGTTTGTTTGTGTATGCCTATATATTGAATTATTTTAATGAACATAATGTTCTGGGGCTCAGCCGCTCTGCAGATGGAGCTCATTTCAGCCACTTGTAGTCGGGATCTTGTTCTTGTGGTCATGACCCTGAGCTCATGACCACAGGTGAATATTTGAATGAAGATCAACCGGAAAATTGAGATTGTTGCTTCCTGGCTCAGCTTTCTCTTTACTGGTGGCTGCCGCTCCAACCCCCTGTTGATCTCCCCCTCCAATCACCTGTGAACAAGACCCAAATATATATAAACCCCTCCACCTGAAGCAGGAGCACTCCACCCACAGAGAGGAGGCAAATTACCACTTTCGGTCGAGAACCATGGTCTTAGACTTAGTCTGAGTCTAAGTCTTAGATGGTGCTGACCCTTATCCCAGCTACTTCACACTAGCTCACAGACAGCCCCAATGCATTCTGGAGATCCTGGCTCAATGAAGCCAACAGGACAACATCATCTGGAAAGAGCGGAGATGAAATCCTGTGGTCCCCAAACCAGATCCTGATTCTGTCCATAAAGACTACGAAAAGAACCGATGATAAAGGGCAGCCCTGTTGGAGTCCAGCATCCATCAGAACAGGTCTGACTTAATGTTGGTTATGCGAACCAAGGTCCTGCTCTGATAATACAGAGAGCGGACAACCCTCAGAAAGACTCCTCAGGTCCTGTACTCTCAGAGCACCATCCACAGGACACCACAGCATGGTCAAACGCCTTCTCCAAATCAACAAAACTCATAAGGACTGGATGATTTTCATATCATTTTCATATCTTCTGGAACTGTGCAAAGATCAAGCCATACTGGGCAGAAGTTATTGAAAAAATGAAAATGATTACCGGACTGGACTTACCAAGTGATTTTACTGTGATATATCTGAATAACCTTCCTCAAAATCTACAGAAACCACAAAAATATCTTGTGTTAATAATGTTGGCAGGAGCAAAGAAAGCGATTACCCGAAAATGGATGTCTAGGGATCCCCCAACACAGCTGGAATGGATATCCATTATCAGAGACATTCATAACATGGAAAGACTGACTTTTTCTGTAAGACTAGCAAAAAAATACACAGAATATTGGAAAAACTGGCTTTCAAACATGGAACAAAACATTTAGAAAAGTGTTTCATCGTTATACCCACTTATTTAATAAGAACCAGTCATGTTCATTATGTTGAATGCTTCATCTCTGGACAATGTAACATATGCATATAAAACAAAAAAACATGTACAATTGACAAATCTGTATGATCTAAGTGTATGTATTATGGTCTGCCTTTTTTGTTTTCACATGAAAAACATAATAAAAAAAAATGATGATGATTCAATCTCCCAATTGTTCCATTGTTGCCATCAGTGGTATTGAAGGCTTCTATTTTCCACTAGAGGGTGACATAGTGAAGTGGGCGGGGCTCTCTTCCTGCTCTGTGTTCAACATTCAGTCAATAA
>NC_050528.1:27227443-27241244 GCF_002922805.2 Oryzias melastigma
AAAAAAAGAGACAAAACGTGAAACAATCCGGTGTATTAAGTCTGACACTTTAAAACTTTTTTAGCCACTAGATGTCGTGTGGTAAGGTGACTTAAACGTCCCCCAAGATCTAATCTTTAATTGAAACATTTGTTCCAGATGATTCAATCTCCCAATTGTTCCATTGTTGCCATCAGTGGTATTGAAGGCTTCTATTTTCCACCAGAGGGCGACATAGTGAAGTGGGCGGGGCTCTCCTCCTGCTCTGTGTTCAACATTCAGTCAATAAGAAGTGGTGCTGTGAAGAGAACAATTGTCAGAGTGAATGTTGAACATCAGCTAGTTTCTCCTGTTGATTGAAACCTTGTTGTACAGATGGAACATTGGCTGTGGATTCTTCTTGCTGCTCTTTTCTTTGGTAAGACACAAAGATCAACATGTTTCCTCTTCAAACACTTCAACACATTACTGAGCTGTACATGAAGAGCTGTTCAAGCTGCTGATTGTTGTCCTTCAATCAATCATCTTTATTGATTCATCTCTTCCTCTGCATGTTCTGTTCTTCCTCAGAGTGTAAAGGAGAAGACAAAGTGATCCAACCAGGAGGAGAAGTCATTGCTGCTGAAGGAGACTCTGTCACACTCAGCTGTACCTTTGAGATCAGTTCTACAGGCATCCCATTTTTGTTCTGGTACAAACAAGAAGTGAACAGTTACCCAAAGTACATGTTGAAACGCTTTTCAACAACAAAAGAAAACGCTCCAGAGTTCAACGAAGACAGATTTGCTGCTAAACTCAAAGGCAAATCAGTTCCTCTGACAATCCAGAATCTTAATGTGACAGACTCTGCTGTGTACTACTGTGCTCTGCAGCCCACAGTGACAGGAAACAACAAAACTCTGTACAAAAACCTGCAGACAACTCAGTAGCTTTAACGACCACTAGAGGGCGCTATGATTTCATAAAAAGCGTCCAAACAATCAGCAGTTCTTTATCTGTATCAGTTTCTTCCTCCAACGGATCAGTGAGTTAAAACAGATCAACTTTCGACAGATAAAGACAGACTGAGATAATTAAATTTGGTCCAGAGAAGCACAGATAAAGTGTTAACAGTAATCTGCAGTCTCTTTCTCTAAAACATATATTTCAGTTTATAAATCTAGAATTCATATTGAATCTATAACATCATCCACATTTTACCATCCTTAAAACATCCATAGAATCAAAGGTTTGCTGTCTAAACCAAACTAGAGAGACCTATTTACTTGCTTATCTCCAGCAGGTTCAACCAGTGTAACATCTGTTATCTGGACTCAGTAAAGGTTCTGTAAATCAGCTGCAGTTGATCTGGAAAGCTGCTGCTCATTTCCAGATTAAACAAAGAGGAAGAATTTTAGTTCGGGCAATACAGAGGAAAAATCTATTCCCAACTCAGTCTGATTGGTAAAATCATGGTATGTATAGCTAAAAAAAAACTACAACTTTGTTGTTGTTGTTTTCATTTAGTTATTAGCATCATTTCTACTTTTCAAAAAACACCTTAAGTTTATTTGAAAATCTTTAAGACATTGAACACAAATTGCCTCTGTGATATATAGAAGTACATCACAGATCACTGAGCTACAGTGTATCACATAGTGGTTTTAACAACGATCCGATTCACATCATAATTTTTGGTTGCTGATGCGATTTCCAGTTTTTACTGGTTGATTTTTAATGATCTGACTCACTGATCTAAAATTGATTCTGGACACCAATGTGACTCAGAGATAAATACCTGGTACTGAACAGTGAAGTGAAGTTTTCCAGTTTCCTTGTATGTCTTGCAAGATAATCAAGTTTAAACTAACTATGTGTACAAACAAACAAGTTAAATATTATTAATTTCAAATCCATTCACATTTTAGTTTGATAAAGTTCATCCCATCTCATGTGCTTTTCCACATCAAAATAATACAAACTGAACATTTTAAGAACATCCTACCACACTGCAGGGCCACGTGCTAAAATCAACATGTTTCCACACATTGGACTGTAATTAATTATGGAGTGATCATTATTTGCTGAATCACATGTGTCGTCTGCTTTGATGTAGTCATTTTTGCTTTATAGTAAAACAAACCTACCGTGCCTTAATCCAAATGGTATTTTCCAATATATTTAAACCATCTCTGGATGACATTTTTGGGCCTTCACCAAATGAACATTATTGTGAAAGATTTGCCCACAAATCCTTAAATCAGTTTGATCTGAAAAGAGCAACAGAATGTGAGCACAGAGATACATTTGTTCATAAATGTGCTGTGAAGCATTGACTCGTGTCAGATTTACAAACATATGAACCCACAATACTTACCAACTTCTGATTGTTGTATGGGATGTTTCATATTTCAAATCAATATTCTTTTCAAGTACATAGCAGCCAATATTAAAGTGAGTAAAAAATATCAAATGTATTGGCATCTGTCTCCAAAATACTCCCATTTGGATGCAATAGCCAGGTTACAAAAAGACACAGCAACAAGGATGATGGAGTCACTCATAGATAGAGACACACATCTTACTTTTAGTTATAAGTGAATTAATGCACGCTTCTTCTTATTAACCTAAATCTGTGATTTTGCAAAAAAAATCCTGTTATTTAATGCCTGTACTCCAAGTACAGGAATTTTCAGTATAAAAATGATTGAAACTTTTTGAATAAACAGAAATGACATTTATAGCATAGATCAGTAGAAAAATATTTATTCTATCATTAGTATACACCTCTTAAAGACAAGACATACTGAAGAACAAACCACAGCAGGAGGAGGAGCTTCACAGCAGAACATGAAGCTTCATGTTGGAGCTGAAGAGCTGCTGTGTTCTCTCTGTTCTTCATTCAGTACCAGAGAAAAGAATGTTGCTGCTTCTCATCTGGATGATGATGGTCTCCTTTCAAACTGGTAAGTCATCAAAAGATGCAGACAGAAAAGGAGATGATGGACAGGAGGAACATCTGGAGATGTTTGAACTGATTTACTTTGAGATGATCAAAGTCAGATTCAAGATTAGAATCCAAATGTCCTGATGAAATCTATCTTTGTTGTTTCCAGGATCCTCTGAGGATTTACTGAAACCACTGAAAGATGAAGTGATGGATTTAGAAGGAGAAACTGTCTCTCTCTCCTGCAAATATTCTGGTTCAATCCGGGTTTTCTACTGGTACCAACAGAAGTCCACTTCATCTCCACAGTTCCTGATTGGAGAATATTCAAAGAAAACCGAGAAGTTCTCAGTAGAACACAATAAAACAAAAAATGAGTTTCATCTACAGATCTCCTCTGCTGCAGTGACAGACTCAGCTGTGTACTACTGTGCTGTGGAGCCCACAGTGACAGGAAACAACAAAACTCTGTACTAAAACCTGCAACACAATACTACAAAGCCTCCACTAGAGGGCGTAACACACAGAGAAAGCACTGATTGTTGAGTCATTGGACTGAATAGAGAAAAAGCTGCAATGGCAGTACTAAAATCTCTTGATTGGTTGAACTGAAAAAAAAAGAGCTCATCGGCTTTACCCACTGAACTTCAGATCATCCAGTGACATTATTTCTTCCTCATTGTGCTGCAGTGGAAGAACAGAGTTCATCTGCTGTCTGTGTGTCTTCAAGAACTCCAAAGACATGTTGCTTTACCTCTTTTTGCTTCTATCTCACATTCTAGGTGAGTTTAAGAACAGAGATTCAAGTTTGCTTGAAGCTGCTGCATGAACTCATCATCTCATTCATCTAATGGCTTCATTTTCTCCACTTTTTCCAGGACTCACAGCTGGAGACACAATCTCTCCTGATCAGGATCAACTTACAGGAACTGAAGGAAAATCTCTTACAATGAAATGTAACTATCAGATTGGTTACAGCTATGTCTGGCTTTTCTGGTACAAACATGATTCTGACCTTCAGGCTCCTCAGTTTATTCTCTCTGCTAATCAGATCTTTGTTTGTTTTTTCTCAATTTAGGAAAAAGGAAATAAATTTGTTTGTCTTCAAGATTGAATCTTCTTCCTGTTTAAACAGAAGTTGCATTATAATCAGCATTTAAAAAGTCTCTTTAGATCTCTTTAGATAGACACCAAGTTGTTTTGTTTTCATGTGGACAGCAAATATAGCAAAAACTATTTATATCATACTACAAATGTATCTTATATCCCCTGATACATATACATTAAAAAATGTTCAGTTTGAGTTTTTAAATGCTTTAAAATATGATCCTGTAAATCAAGGGTCACCAAACTACGGTCCGTGGGCCGAATCCGGGCCTCCTCCACATTTGGCCTGGCCCCTGAACAATATCAGAGACACATGTGACCAGAAGTTATTAACCTAAAGCTATGATCAAATGCAACCATACAGGTCAATGTTCATATGGGTGCCGAGAGTTGTTTAGTTGTCCGGCAGTCTTGCATTTCCAATGAGGTTTGTTGAAAATGAAATGTGTATGTTTTGTGCAGGTGGTAAGAGTATTGTGAAGTATGTGTGAGGTTCTTGTAAGCTGTGCACATGTTGGACATAAGAATAAGGCTTTTGTATGTACCGTCTACGCCACATTCCAGCTGCTAGTAAAGCATTACAGTTGTCACAATTGCCCCATGACTAGATATGAGCTGTCAGCAAGTAAAAAATGTCCGAACCTGAATGGAGCACCATTGTATGATTTTGTAGTTCAATAAATCTTCACTATACTACTGCTTTGAGATATTTCCACTCACACACAGAAACATTAACATACACAAAACACGGCCTTCTGCTACAATATTTATTATGAGAATATAAAGAGTTCACAAAGAAACGGTTTAATGAACTTTGTTCACAATACATAGTTATCAAAACTTAGAGTGCTGCTCCCAAGTTTTTGATTGCAAGCTAAGCCTGGAGTTCAAGCACTACACACATTAATAACAAAAAGGGACAAAAGTAAAATATACGCCTAAATAAGAATTATTTCTAAGCAACAATGTAACAGTTATTGAATAAAGACTAACAAAACAACAAGCTGTGCATTAACCTAAGATTCTTATGCTGCGTTCACACAGTCTCGGCAACGCGAATTGCAACATCCCCTTCCAAATTTCAAGTCTACTTGAACACGCATATATAAATGTTTTGGGCTTCTGCGTTTAAAACTCTTGTTCACGCGTCACTACACAAGTTTTTAAGTGATTATATGGGGTCTATGTACAAAATATGGAACCATTGAACGTACATCGAGAGAGTAATGGAGTTACATGCACTAGTATCAGGTAGCGACGGTCCATTGTGAACACCACATGCTAAAGGTGTTTAACACATTCTTGAATGAGAGACTCATGCCCAGCATGAACGTAGCATCATACAGGCATATGAACTGTTCACTGGATAGATAATCATAGCAAAAATACAACATGTTGACCATAATGTATTTCACCCCATTAATGTACCAAAATGGCCATTTGGGCAAATAAAGTTAAAGGATTTAAGTTGTGGACTTACTGGATGTTGGATTTATTGGATTGTTGGATTTATCCATGGATCCAAACCCCGACCAATCAAAAAGACATGACTCTAACCGCACTAACACTTCATCCATTTTCTAAACCACTTTATTCTTTTTGGGGTCACGGGGCAGCCAGAGCCTTACCCGGCCACTCATGGGCGAAGGCAAGGTACACCTTAGACTGGTCTGTCACAGTGCCATACTCAATAAACATCAAAAAGGGGGCAATAGTACTAGCATAACAAAAATAACTCCTTTCACCCCTGTTGTACACTATGAAAACATTTCTTGCCATACAAAGAAGTGAGCTTGAGAATGAAAAGTCTTTCCCAATGGAAGCAGAGGCAGCCTCAGAATACCATCTTCTCAAAGGTGTGTTTTCAGGTGATACTTGATGTTACCGCGCTGAGTGAACCTTTTCCCGCAAGTTTCACAAGAGAAGAGCTTTTCACCTGAGTGAATTCTCAGGTGTTGAGTCAAATTTCCAACCCGGTTAAAACGTTTGCCACATATTTTACATAAATGTGGCTTCTCACCTGTGTGACTCCTTATGTAGCAGGTTAAAACACAAAGTTGTCTGAACCCTTGTCCACACATTTTACAAAGGATCTTGATCATTTTACAAAGGACCGTTGATCTGTATGAGTTCTTAGGTGAATAGTCAAATATCTTTTACGACTGAACCTCCTTCCACATGTTTCACAAGAAAACGGCTTTTCACCTGTGTGAATTTTGATGTGTTCGTCTAAGTTAAGTTGTCGGGTAAATTTTTTTCCACATGTCACGCAGGGGTAGGGCTTTTCGCCTCTGTGCGTGTTCATATGGAATCCCAGATTCCCACTTTGTTTATATTTTTTACCACACAATTTACAGCTATATCGCTTCTCACCTGTGTGAGTAATAAAGTGGCGCGAAAGAAGAGTGCGATGACTAAACGACCTCCCACATGTTTGACAGGAAAATGGCTTCTGTGCTGAGTGAGTCGTCATGTGACCCAGCATGTGACTTTTTTGTCTGAACCTTTTTCCGCATGTTTTACAAGCAAAGAGCTTCTCACCTGTGTGTATTTTTGTGTGCAGCAATAATGAACATTTGCGAGTGAATTTCTTTCCACAAATTTTGCATGGGAACGGCTTGTGACCTGTGTGAGTTTTCATGTGTGTAGTCATGGCACCCCAAATTCCAAATCTTCTTCCACAAGTTTTACAAGCAAATGGCTTATCACCAGAGTGACGTTTCATGTGAGCTGATAAACACTCATTTCGGGCAAAACTTTTTCCACATGTTTTACAGATGAAAGGCCTCTCCCCTGTGTGAATCCTTTTGTGACGCAACAAATTTTCCTTTCGGCAATATTTTTTTCCACATGTGTCACAGCAGTAGGGCTTCTCGGCTGCATGAACTGAGGTATGGAACAACATATTACCACGTTGTGTAAACCGTTTTCCGCATATATTACAAGCGAATGGCTTCTCGCCGCTGTGAATTCTTTGGTGAGCTGTCAAACTCTGTCGACTGAAGTGCTTCTCACACAACGTACATAAATACTTGTTTTTAGAGATTTTTTTGAAAATCTTGTCAATAGTTCGCCTGCTTCTCCGAGAGGATGATCGGGATATCTGGCTTCTGTCGTGTCCCCTCAAGGAAAACTTCTCACCGATTCCACTTTTACTGTGAGTCTTTGCAGGTGAAGGGCTGTCAACATCCATATTGTGATAGCTTTTCTCGTTTTGTCGCTTCCTTAGCTTTAGCTTTAGGGTTGGCGATGATCTCAAATTTTTAAACCTCCTTTCTTGATCTTGATTCAGAGCTTTACAGCAGTTGTTCTTGTTCATTGGAAGTAGACACACATCTGCTGAGGCAAAAAGAAAAATTAGAGAAGTAGGGATCTTATCAAAATTAACTATTAAAACAAGAGCCACTGAATAGTCCGTTGAGGTGGGGTACAGTTCAGTCCAGTTAACTCTGTTGAGAGTTTCCACTCAGTTAAACCCCGCTTCCATTGAGCAGTTTGTTTTCATGGCGCACGCGTGGTGTAGACTGCTAGCGTGCCGCTAGCTCACCTTGTATCACACTGTCGCCATAGACGGGAAGGAACGCTACAGTTCCACCTCAGACCAGGCCTTGCTTTTGTCGCAGGCATTTTCAATACAAACTTGGAACCAAAAGAGTACTAGGGAAACCACAAAAACGCAAATGCTTATAATCATTGGAAGCGTTAGCCTAAATGAGCACTAAATGGGCCCTTTTTAATGTCATCACTTTCTGCCAATCATCAGGTGGCTCCGCCCAAAATGTTTAGTTCCACTTTTCAATGGACCTACAACCGATGGGGGCCGACAAGGGGTACGGTTCGGTACTCTTCATTAGGTAAATTTTACAATGGAAACGCTCAAAATACCAGACTGGACCGTAGCAGACTGCTCAGTAGGAACGAGGATGAGATCAACCGGATTTCCTGTATTTCATTGTGATCTACTGCTGAAAATTGTTCTAGCTGATTGCTGAAATGTTGAACAATAACTTGGAAAATCAAACTGCAGGAACAATGAAATTAGCTAAAGAATATTTGAAAGTAACATAAAGGATGAATGCTTGACAAGCTAAACAACCAAAAAGTAGCCTTATAATGTGCTAATATGGGCGCTAATTTACCTAAATAAGTTGTAGTAATTACTTCATTATATTAAGAAATTTTAAAATAATGGCTAGATGTTATAGGTTGACCAAACAGTAGCAAACCTGAAACACAACATATGCTAAAGCGGTTTGAAATACAAAAACACATTTAAGCATCAGGCAATCAACACAGTCCTATAATGTCTTAGTCACAATTGACCTTACGTGTGCACCTATGGACACAAATAATTGAGTTAGTCTGTATGGGCTTTCTGTTTGCCCTGTTTAGGAAACATTAAAGTCATAGACCACCCAGTGAGCTCGAATAATAAAAAAGTTCATGTGCACTTTATTATTCGGCCATGCTGTGGGTGACAGTAGCAAATATTTATGCAATACTTCAAGGTAAGTTAAAGTGAGGTGGGTAAGACGTAAGGATTGTTAGATTTTTTCGATACCCGCACCCTGTAAATGCCTGACTGAGAAATGACAAAATTAGGCAATCAGAGGATACAGTGCAATCCAAATTATTAGGTAAATGCAGTGTCAAAAGATGTAAAGATATATTTTTTCCCCAATAACACTTATGGATGATATTGTGTCTCTTTGGATTGCTGGCATAAATCTCATAAACCTGTGATAATTAGTTTGTGAGGTGAGTTTAATTAAAAGTAAAACTACTAAAGAAGGACGTTTCATACTAATAAGCAGACCAACATTTGTAACCCCTGTGCTATTCTGGGCATGTTTACATAAAAGTGGGGTCATCTGAACCCCACAACACAGCGTGTTGAACTTTTTCTTTCAAGGATTTTATATCTTCACTGGCCACCATGTCCCAACAAGGCTACGACGTCAGAAAGGTGGTGGTGGAGTCAGGATTTGGGCCATAATCATGGGAAGAGAGCTGGTCGGCCCCTTTAGGGTTCCTAATTTGGAACAGACCATAGTTTGTCTAGTCCTACTAGCACTTATGCATCACTTGCACACATGCAGCGTTCAGTTAGTAAAGAGCCAGTACTCGCACCTTACTAATGAATGAAGTGTGGCGTGAGAGCACCATATGACTGCATCACCCGTACGTCATCAGTGCATACAACTTGTATTTTTCTGACAAAAACTTTACAATACAGTTAGGACGTACAACTATGTTAGGTTCTATTTTCATGACGTCCCTTAAGGTGGTCATGCTAGACTCAAGGGAACACACTTGTGATCCTTTTGAAATGTAGCCTTTCCTGTCTACAACCCTCCATAGGCCCAGACAACCAAAAACCTACAGTGACTAAGGCTTTAGGGGATATGACTACACTACGAATACAAAACGCTCACAGGGGGCCAAATGCTATAGCTGTTTTGCATGTGAGCTTCCCTTATCAGCAATAAGCAGCTTTTGCAGAGAATGCAACGCGAAAGTCAGTCAAACTTTCATCAACACAATAACTCTCAACATCGTACCTCTTACATACCTATTCTGTGTAGCTTTATTACTGGCTGTAACGTGAGATCCAGCAGATGGGGTTCAGAAATAATTTCTCCTTTGCGTTTGTCCACATTCGGCTCTTTTGCAATGTGTGAAGATTCCACATGTTTGCCTTGAATCTGTGGGAGTTCTGGTTCCTCCTCTTTAATCTGTGGAGGTTCTGGCTCCTCCTCTTTAATCTGTGAGGGTTCGGATTCTTCATCTTTAATCTGTGAGGGTTCTGGTTCTTCATCTTTAATCTGTGAGGGTTCAGATTCTTCATCTTTAATCTGTTGGGGTTCTGGTTCTTCCTGGTTTCTGTCATAGTTTACCTCTGAGTTTAAAAACTGACCATAAGTAGACAAGTCATCTTTACACAAATGTTGCTGAAGGTCTGAAGGGTTAAACAAAGCACAGGAAGTCATTATTAAAGTAAATAAAAAAAACATTCATACATTTTCTGTTCTCCCTTGAGCACAATGGTACCTACCGGTTCTGTGCAGCTGTATTTGTATTTCCTGGGTGATACCCTGCAGGGGATGCTGATGATTCATCTCATCCTCATTCTGGATTAATCTATTTTCATTAACTTCCAATTGTTCTTCTGAACAGGGTTTAAACTGAAACACCAGGAAAATGCCATTCTCCTGTCTCGCTTCCAACTCATCTGCCTCCGGATTCACACTGAGCTCCAGCTGCTCCTCTTTAATCTCTGGAGGTTCTGCTTCTTCCAGACTAGGGCTTGGTTGGCTTGGTTCCTGGTTCCATAGCAGCTGGACAGCAGAGACTTCCACTTTGTGGAGGACTTGTTGCTGAATTTCTGAAGAAACAAACAAACCATGAATTTTATAAAATTATCAGATATCATAAAGTTTAAGACGCAGTAAAGGTTTGAAGTAAAGATTTGATTATTAGATGGACTGTTTTTGTTCAAACAAAAAGATGTTTTAGAGGTTTTAGGAAGATTTGCTGCAATCCACCACCAAGTCAGATTGTGTTTAAATCTGTCCAGGGTCTCTAACATCTTCTGAGGGCAGAAAAAAGCAAACTTTGTCTCTTCAATCTGCTACTTCCTGGGACAGGGTGCAGACTAGTTTAGTCCGTTAGGAACCAAAGTGTGATTATTTTTATATTTTTAAACAGACACAAGCGGGTCTGATCCATAGTTGGGTTCTGGTCTCAGGGAGGAAATATTTAAAGAAAAAAATGCAAAAAGAGCAACATCTGGTCGAGCCCAACGTATAGACACACTGCAAAATAAGAATCCTTGTTCCAAGAAAAAAAATACTTATTTTACATCTTGCAAGAAAAATTATATACCAAAAAAGTTTTTCAATGGCAAAAAACTTTCATGTTTCAGAAAAACATGTCTTAGTAATATTTTTTTCTTAAAATATTTTTCTTGGTTTGACCATTATTCTTACCCAAATGGCAGATTTTCTTCGTGCCTATTTTAATAAATTTGCCAATGGGGTAAACATTTATGACTTATTAGGAGCCTGTTTTGCAGTGTACAAAGAAATCCATCCATCGACTTCAACTGGTTCAAAACGCTGCAGCTCGGACCATCTCTGGAACCCCACTCCACCACCACATCACCCCTGTTCTACAGCACCTGCACTGGCTCCCAGTCCAGTCACGCATCAACTTCAAAATCCTTCTGCACACCTTCAAGGCCATCCACAACGTCTCCCCTCCATACCTGTCTGGACTAATCAACATCCCCACACCGTCCCGCTCCCTGCGGTCCTTATCGTCCCTTCACCTGTCTGTTCCCCTGCCTCGCCTCTGCACCATGGGTGGCAGAGCCTTCAGCTGCTCTGCCCCCAGACTCTGGAACTCTCTTCCCCCTGATCTCAGAAACCTGGACTCTCTAACGACCTTCAAATCACAACTCAAAACTTTCCTGTTCAGACAAGCTTATTTATAGCATCTTCTGTTTTCTGTTTAACACTTTAACACTTTGGTTTTAACTTATTGTTTTACTTGTGTGTTCTTACGTTTTTTTGTAAAGTGACCTTGAGAGCCTGAAAGGCGCTTTTAAATTAAATGTATTATATTATTATTTCCACCACTGTACAACTGACATGATAAAAGGATTCTGAAGATACCTATCAAGTTTAAAGATTGCATTTTGAGTGAACAGCCTATATTGTTGAGTCTGGGGCAAATAGACTGAATATTTTTGTGACAATTGGTTGTTAAAAATGACCGTCATAAAATGCGCAATTTGTCTGAAATATTAACCTAGTCGATTCTGCTATGACACTAAAGTAAGAGACTTTATGTGTTCGATCAATCCACAAAAATGTACACGTCAGATGACTGAGTGAAATGATGATCAGAACTGTTTATTTTAGGATTAAGTTTAAAGTTTATCACCTTCTGCTGCACAGCTGTACCTACAGTTTCTGCTCTGAAGAAAAATCCTTAAATGAGAAAATAACATAAAAATAACTGAAACATATTTACTGCTTTAGGAGGATGTTCTTAAGACTGAATTTTATTTTGAAAAGAACTTGAATGAGCTGCTGTCAGATTAAAATAAATTAAAAGTGTTATATAGCCGATTGGAAACATATGGTTTAATTATTGTGTATATTATGCATATGTACAATAATTATTAGAAATATTTAAATGTTCCTCACAATACTACAATGAATAAAAAAAAATAATGAAAGTTTAAGGGGTGGGGGGGGGGGGGCAAAGTTAAGGTATACAAATCTGAAGTTGTGACGTGACACCACCACCTTATTTTAAGCCAGGAAAAACCCTGGAGCTGCAAAGACTCACAGTGATGGACTCACACAAACAGATCAAAGGCACTGTGCCTCACTTGCACAGACAGGCAGAGTGCTGGCGAGCCTTGAACTTGCGCGGAAAATGGATACCAACCCGGAGAGACTTCCTGCTCAGATCGAAGGGAGACTGGTCTAAATTTCACACAACTTAGTCCATGAAAAAAATCGCCTCAAGACTCTGTGAGACCAACCATGGACACAACCAGCAGACACAATTGTTGATTTGCTGGTGCACAAAAGTATTTTATCTAATCTGGCTCCCCTCAGCTCAGCGCTTTGGCCTTGGCTCTCCCAAAACAATTCCTCAGTGAATGAACTGTGGGTTGGATGTGAAGGTCGACATCTGCTGCATCTCACCTGCTCAGGCTCATCTTGACTTCAGCATACCTCCTCATCCTCTCTAGTGTAGTCTGGAGTGGGCAGTGCCCCAATGGCTGCAGCCTCCTGAACGGTGCACCAGTGGTTTCCCCCTCCCTCATACCCCGTCCTACAGCTCATATCAAATGTACCGTTCTCGATTTGTGCTTCTTCTTGTATAGCGGGGTGTTTTTATTCTACACCTATATCCTGCCCCTTCATAGCAGAGTACAGATGTATGTTCTTTTTTTTGCCACCGCTGAAACCCTCATGTTCTTCACTTCTGTGGTTCAGAGCGGACCCACGTGAAGAAAAGGGCTTTTCGCTAAACGCGGTTTACCCTCGTGATGGAGGACTTTATATCCCTCCAAGGTCAGATTTAAAAAATACATTTCCTGGACACACTTACACTTAAACTAAAAAGGGAGAAGGGAAGAATTCGGATTGGGCTTTTGACTGACAAACTTAAAAGTTATGATTTTCCTGTTTTTTCAGTTCAAAGTTTAATAAAATCTATTCTCAACTCTTTTTTTAAAAGTCAATTTTCAAAGAAAAAAATAATTACTGTTTTTTGCTCCGTTTTAAGCGTATCTTGTTCAATAAAACTTTATTTTCTACTGGTGACCAAAACATTTGCAATTTATTCACATTTTTTACTCTAATAAAAGGAGGTACTATTATGAAAACCTTTTCAAAATAAATTTTGAAAGGGTTGGAGTTATTAATATTTGCCTGCCCCACATTTTTAGGTTTTAAAAAAAAAAAGATTCAAATTCCAAACCATTTTCTTTAAATATTGAATTTAAAATGTTCTGTATTTATGTAGCACAAGAAAAAGCAACATCAAATCCCAAGGAGAGGCATACTAGTGGGTACGGTGGCCCTGAAGGGCAAATCTCATTAACAAATCACTCAACACTAAAACGTTAAAGATCATGAAAAGAAAAAAAAATAATAAAAAACAACATTACATTTTATCAATCAAAAAAATGTTTGTCTGTGCTTTCATTTTCTTTTCTGAAAAGCATTTTTACTTCATAAAGGACCAAGAGAGTTTTTGATGATC
>NC_050528.1:27242607-27257662 GCF_002922805.2 Oryzias melastigma
AAGAAACCGAGAGGGATCAAATAAGATTGGCAGCTGGGCCGTTTATCACAAAAGGCTTAAACAAAACCCAACACAAGTAGCCAATAAGAAGGGGAGAATAAATGACAAAATTAACAGACTCAGAAACTCAGGCTTTTTAGTATTACAAGATTAACAAACACAGAAACTCAGGCATTTTAGCATTAGGTAAGGCCTATTAACATAAATACAAAACCAAAAAGCAAATCACAACACCAGGCAAGCAAAACCAAAGTCCCAAACCTAAATTTACAAGGAGGGCAACACCAGGCAGAACAGGCTTAAATCAGCTGAGGCCGACAACAGGGGCAGGCTGAGGAAACAGATTCCCTCTGGAATTTCAGCCGCCACCTCATCCAGGTTGGGCCACTTCTTTTATCTCCTCCCGTCCTGGTCTGGTAATTGGTGAAGGTGAGTGGAGGGAGGAGAGATGGTTTTCTTTGAGGGAGGCGGAGCCAACAGCGAGCACTGCTGGCCTTTCAAGGAAGCTGTAAACACAAACTAAACAAACAAACAGACATACATACATATACAGACACACTCAAGCCTAGCAAGCCAGAGGCCGTAACATATGGTTTTCCTGTTTTTTCAGTTCAAAGTTTAATAAAAACTGTTATTATTCTAAACTTTTTTTTAACAAGTCAATTTTCAAAGAAAAAAGAAAAGAAAACTACTGTTTTTTGCTCCGTTTTAAGCGTATCTTGCTCAATAAAACTTTATTTTCTACTGGTGACCAAAACATTTGCAATTTATTCACATTTTTTACTCTAATAAAAGGAGGTACTATTATGAAAATGTTTTCAATATAAATTTTGAAAGGATTGGAGTTATTAATATTTGCCTGCCCAACATTTTTAGGTTTAAAAAAAAAAAAAAGATTCAAATTCCAAACCATTTTCTTTAAATATTAAATTTAAAATGTTCTGTATTTATGTAGCACAAGAAAAAGCAACATCAAATCCCAAGGAGAGGCATACTAGTGGGTACGGTGGCCCTGAAGGGCAAATCTCATTAACAAATTGCTCAACACAAAAACATTAAAGATCATGAAAATAAAAAAGAAAAAGAAATAATAATAAACAACATTAAATTTTATAAATCAAAAAAATGTTTGTCTGTGCTTTCATTTTCTTTTCTGAAAAGCATTTTTACTTCATAAAGGACCAAGAGAGTTTTTGATGATCCTCAATTATTTTTTAAGTAAATAAAGATGACTGAAATTGATTTTTAATTCCCATGACTCTGAATAAGAATAATAAACTATTAATAATAAATAAATTGATCCAGGCAGAGTTACCTCTAATGTCATGCTTAAATGCATGATCTCGTTTTTGTGAATGTTGGCCTCTGACCTCCCACAGATCTGCTGTTAAAAGCTTCAAACAAAGTTGTGAAACCTGTTGAGATTCAGGCACAATCACAATCATTATTTCCAAGACTAAACTCTATAGTCTGTGAGATTAATTAAGCTTTATTCAAATCACATTAAGTCCCATGAAACAAATACCTCAGGATTTTATTTTATGCTTATTACATCAACAAAACCCATTTGTATAGACTGAAAGCGATAAAAGTATATACTTTATTTATTATTATACATGCTGCAATCTACAATTAAACTCATTTGACCTTCACCTTGAAAGTTGCTATGCTGAGGTTTTTTTTCTCCTTCCTCTCAACTCACCATCTGGAAGAAAGGAGACCCTGAAACGGCAGAAGGGAGCTGCTAAAGATAAGAACACGACTGCTCACTTCCATCCTGGAGGAGAAGTTTGAATGAGTTTACTGTTGAATTGTTATGTCTAAACCATTCTTTTCTGTAACCAAAAAACAAATTTCCACTAAATGAGGGGTCTCTACAGACCTGCGGGAGATTCGGTGGCGGCATCAAGCCCACACAAATCTCTCTCTGGCTTGCATATGCTTTCTTTCTAGAAGTATTTATCGTTGCAGAAATGACTTTAAGAGAAAGAAAAACTACAGAAATGTGGAGAAAGGTTCAGCCAAGTCATTTTTAATACATATTTTCTGATTATAGACTATATACAATCGATAGTTGGAGTGGGACTTTAAAGAAAAACACACCGCAACAAGTTAACCTAAAATTTCCAAAGCTGATAAAATAATTTTATCAAAAGTTCTGAGAATAATGACTCAAAACATGAGAGTCATAGTGCAATTATCCACAGATTAAACTGTGATTCTAATACGTAGATTTTTAACGTCTGGTGATCTCCACCATGACTTGGTTTGCAAAGAGTCCCATTCAAGTCGGTGTTAAAAACTGCACCACAACACAATCCAAGACCTGGACTAACTCTCTCACTACTGCTCCAAGTCCACACTCCACCTAAAGAGAACTTTGGCAAGAAGTAGTCTATATTAGAAGTGAGGCAGTGAACTTGAAGTTTACTTTTTCTATTCTATGTATTCTTAACTTAAATGTTTTCATTTAGTCTGAATAAATATTTAGTTTGTATACCAATGTTTTTTATTACTATTATTTTATCGAACGTTTCGTCTATACAGATGTTCTATAAATAAACTGCCACACATACACTCACACACACAATCAGAGAAATGACTATTTCCTCCGCTTTTGTCCGCTGAAGGACAAAGAGAGAACAAATAATCAGAGTGAAACATCTTTATTTTAAACGATCTTTCCTCCAATACATTAGGTGGTTTAAAAAATCATTCTAAAAAATGTCCAAAACTCAACATCAATGAACGCTGCGAGCAAGTTTCATGGGCAGCTTTAACCGTGAGGGGGCGCTGTTCCTGGTGAGAATAGTTTTTATTTTTGTTTGTTTATTCAGCACCAGTCTTTAGTTTAGCCCATAGACTGTATATAAAATAATTTTTACAGTCTATGGTTTAGCCGGTTCAAAGTAAACACAGCAGCTCCTCGTACCTGCAGAAGGCGCTCCCGCGGACATCTCGTTTTTCTGATCCTCCAAAATGAAAATCCAAAATCTCCGCGACCACGCGATCCCACAGGCGCGTTCACGCGCTCGAACAGAACCAGAAACAAAAGCGGGTCCGCACTGTTACGGAATCTGACGAGGCTCAAAAGAGTTCGCCACGTAAATGTAACTGTATGAATGTGTGTGAGTGAGTAGGAGGGGGTCAAATTACAAAAGTTATTTTTTCATGTATTTGTTTTTCCTAAATAAAACTGTTGAATGCAGGGTGTGGTCATTTCAAAAAGATAATTTAATAAGCGAACATTTTAATTGACCAGCATTAAATAGGATCCACTGACCTCCAATGACCCCTTGAAAACTTTGGTTGTCTCCGCCCACTTCAATGACGTGAGGGATTGCAGGATTTGAACCTCCCACTGCAGTCACTTTGGTTGAGAGTTTGGTCTTTGCCCATAGACTGTAAAAATATATATATTTTATATACAGTCTATGTCTTTGCCCCACAAATAGTTCATCACCAATACATTCAAGTAAATGAATATCAACATTATTCAGACATTCTACCATGTTAACAAAAAAAAAAAAAATCTGGATGAGAATCTTCATGTTTTAGATTTTCTTTTCTCACCAGAAACAGTCTATTTCTTTCTTTAAGGATTTGACTCGTCTTATAACTAAACAACTAAATTAATCTTCTGTGTAAAGATCATAAATTATTTCATAAACACAATGCTTTTGGATTTTTCATTCATGGGAAATTAAACGCTGAACATTTATGTAGTTATTTAACTCATAATTATGGCTTAATTTTGCATACAGACATGTAAATATGCTAACAAAAACCCCAATGTTTTATGTTTTTCACAAAGAGGTGATTTTGTATATTAAAATATTGTATTCTGCACTGAAAAGCAGTTACACAGATGAGGACTGTTCTCATTTGAAACATTAGAAAATATATTGTTTTAAATATCATTACTTTTTTCTCTCTTTCAACCTCCTGGCAAAAGTTCAATGATCTGTTGTTTAAAACACTAGGTATGGAGTTCCATCTATCGTATGATGTCCCGTATGAGCAGTATTTGTCAATAAAGTTTTAAGTAGCAGCGTTTGAAGCTGTGTTGAGCTCAACTAAGATCCTGCTGACTGACCGGCTGCCAATAAAAATACATAAAGCTTTGACTCTACTAAAACTTACATTTCGGATTTTTTTTAATATTGATCAAAAATACAAAATAGTTAGTATCAAAAGGTTTTGGACACCAGGTTTACTTTCACAGTAAAATTGTCCCTTTTGTGTGTAAATTACGGGTCATTACTTTATTTTATTACTTTTGGGTGTATGATGTCATGATCTCTTTCTGCAAACGCTCTCTAATGGTTATTTGAGGTACTGAAATATTTTTAATCGCTCAGTTTTCATGAAATTTAGCATTTTAATGTGGGGCCATTCAGTAATAACAAACATTATACATGTATGACATTTCAGATGTGTTTTAGATTTTAACGCAGATGTTGTAAATAAGCATTTTTTTTTTGCTTCAACAAAATGTCTAAATGACAGTATCAACTATTATCAAGGAATTCAAAAGTTAAAAACAAAAATTGCAATAGTTGTAGGCCTACTTTAACAAAATCGTGAATTCCACCACAACGAAAAAAATAATCACGTAATATTTTTTGTTATAATTTTAAACTTCTAAAAACACTCCACATTTTAAAACTGAAAACAAATTGAAGATGAAGTTTGTAAAGATTTTTCTTCTTTCTTATATAGTTGTATATACCACAAGTTTGCAGGCTGAACAACAACTTTTTTGATGATGACAAACTTTTTAGTGATGAATTATTTAAAAAAATCTTTTTTAAACAACTTTAAATATATCTTTTTTAAGGTTAGCATATATTTAGTAATTGTAGTAACAACTCAACAATTCACAAATCAAAAGTTAGACTTGACTCAGCAGCTGGGGAGGCACTGAGTGTAGCAGAGATGCATTTGACTTGTAGAGAGACGATGTTTTCTTCAATTGAGGGAGGAGCTAAGCTGTTAGAATCTCCTCATGACTGAAGATTGTATTCTTTGGATTGTAAACCAGGAGGAAGAGGAGCTGGGAGAAGAAGAGCAGATGAAAGAACAGACAGAGAGATTAAGGGAGGAGCTGAGCTGTTAGTGAACTATAGAAGAGACACAAACTTCCACTTTAACACAGTTCAACACACAAAAGCCAAACATCATCTTTCTCCAACATGCTGTCTGTGCAGACATCTGTGTTCACTCTGCTGCTTCTAGTCATTGGAACAGGTTGATGGATTCTTTCAAAGATACATTTCAGCATTTGATGTTTGTCCATCACTGATCTGACTTCTCTCTTTCTTTAGATGTCAGCTGTGAAGAACTCACTGCAGTCAAGAAGGAAGAGTCCACTTTGGAAGGAGCTCCTGTCACTCTGTCCTACGAATACTCAAAAAAACCAACTGGAGCGGATGAGTTTTACTGGTATCGACAATTTCCAGGAAAACCTCCAGAGTTCTTCTTCTCTCACTTAGGATCAGAAAGTCGACTACGGAGTTTGGATCCTAGATGTTCTCATCAAGTGAAAGATGAAGACAAACTGATAAATCTGCAGATCTCCTCTGCTGCAGTGACAGACTCTGCTGTGTACTACTGTGCTGTGAGGCCCACAGTGACAGGAAACAACAAAACTCTGTACAAAAACCTGCAGAAAAAGTACAATACTCCACAACATCCACTAGAGGGCGGACCACACTAAACGCACTGATTGTTAATTCATTGAACTGAAGACAAAGACAAGAAAGAAATGAAGCAAAGATCAGAAACAGAGATGCTGTGGAAGCACTCAACTTTTTGATTGGTTGAGTTAATTTTGTTGGCTCCGCCCACTGAACTTCAGATCATCCAGTGACATTATTTCTCCCTCATTGTGCTGCAGTAGAAGAACAGAGTTCATCTGCTGTCTGTGTGTCTTCAAGAACTCCAAAGACATGTTGCTTTACCTCTTTTTGCTTCTATCTCACACTCTAGGTGAGTTTAAGAACAGAGATTCAAGTTTGCTTGAAGCTGCTGCATGAACTCATCATCTCATTCATCTAATGGCTTCATTTTCTCCACTTTTTCCAGGACTCACAGCTGGAGACACAATCTCTCCTGATCAGGATCAACTTACAGGAACTGAAGGAAAATCTGTCAAATTAAAATGCAACTATCAGACAAGTGACAGCTATGTCAGGCTTTTCTGGTACAAACATGATTCTGACCTTCAGGCTCCTCAGTTTATTTTAGGAAAAGGAGCAAAACGATACAGCCACTATGAATACATTCCAGATAAACGATATGAATCCAGAACAACAGACACATCAACTGAACTGATCATCACAAAGTTAACTCTGGCAGACACAGCTCTCTACTACTGTGCTGTAGACACACAGTGATCCAAAGTGTAGAAGAGGCTGTACAAAAACCTGAAGACAGATATGGACTACTCATCAAAGAGGAGGGAAGTGGTTTTCAAAGCACAGCTTCATATCAGATGGATTCTGTTCATTCCTGTTTGATCAGAGTCTCTGTGGTTACAGCTGCTAATGAAACACTGAGGGAGGATTCACATGAACATCCAGATGAACCACTGAACATCTACTTGAAGGTTGAAACACTTAGAAGTTCATCACCACAGATTTTATTCTGAAAACTTGTTTTCTATTCTCATGATTAATTAGTCTCCATTGTGTTGGTAAATCAGATATATTTATACAGCAGTGTTTTATGCTCCACAAAGGCCAAAAGGGTTTTACACTCACAGTCCTATTCACCCATTCACACACTGATGAATGCTGCGCTGCCGAACACTGGGGCCAACCTAAAACCACCAGAGGCTATATGGGGTTGAGTGTATTGCCCAAGGACACGAACACATCGGAGCTTAAGGCAGGAATCGCAGTTTTCCGATCAGTGGTTGACCGCCCAGCCTCTGCCTCCCAGCCACCCCATGTTGTAGTGGTTAGCACTCTCACCTCTCAGTGAAAAGGCCCTGGTTCAAATCCAAGTTCTTTCCCTGGGGAGTTTGCATATTCTCGTGAACACTCTGGCTTCCTCCAAAAGGCCTCATTGGTTAACTGATGATTCTAAATTGTACCTAGGCGTACGTGTGTGGTCCTGTGATGGACTGGCAACCTGCACAGGGTGAACCCCGACTTTGATCAGCATTAGCTGGGATAGGCTCCAGCAGCTATTTGGCCCTAGAAGGAATATAGCAGATTAAGAAAATGAATGAATGAATGAACAAGAAAGACAGTGAGACTGAGAATGACCTTAAAATCATTTTATTTGCATTTTTTACTAAAACCAATGCAAAACTCACAGAAAACATTTCCCACATGAATTCACTACAGCATTAAACACAACTATTCATATCAACCACCTTCTGAATGAAAACAAGCCAGATTTTTCTACTTTTGTTTTAATACATCAGCAAACAGATGAAATCTTTGCTCTTACTTCTAGCAGTTCTTTAAAGCTCCGTCTTTGGACTCAGAGCTGGACCAGGTTTATTTCTAAAATGAGGTTCCTTTCCAGTTCCAGTGCTGAGTTTTGAAGATATGCGTCTGCATACCATACAAGGGAAACCTGAAGGAGGGGTTGTAACATCCAAGGACACACGAGCAAGCCAAGTTTGGACCAAAAACAACACATTCTAAAAGGTTTGGCTGATAGTTTTAGATCTTCATTTGAGTCATCAGTTTACCAGCTGAGGCTGATCGTGGATGGTCATATGGTCATAGATCATAGATCACAGGCACATTAGCGTTTTAGCACAGATTCTCCAAGAACAGAAAATGGTGAGACTGAAACATTTCGGTACTTTAAACTGGACTAGACGGCAGGATTAAAAATGTTTTTTCTTCTCCTGAATGGATCTTTTGATCTCCCACAACCCCTCAATCCAGGTGCAGGAGCTTCAGAGTGGGGGCTGCTCTAAGGTGTGGGCCTTCATATGGGTCTTCAAGTTGTTTCTTCGGTTGAACTTTCTTCCACAGATTTGGCAGGAGAAGGGCCTCTCACCTGTGTGCGTCCTCAGGTGACACAGCAGATTACAGCTCTGACTGAAGCTCTTTCCGCAGATCTGGCAGGAGAAGGGCTTCTCGCCCGTGTGCGTTCGCATGTGGCTGGACAGATCTCCACTTCGGGTGAACCGTCTTCCACAGTGGCTACAGGAGAAGGGCTTTTCGCCCGTGTGAGTCCTCATGTGGACTTTCAAACTGCCGCGCTGATTGAAGCATTTGCCGCACTCGTGGCAGAAGTAGGAGCTCTCAGCCGGCTCGTAGGGTCTTGTCCGTCTTCTCAGTGTGGACGGGTGAGACGAGAAGGTCCTGCTGGGACTCCTCCAGTCAGACCTCTCACTCATGTCTGTCAGAGTCTCTGAGAGAGGAAAGTTACCTGCACTGATGCTGTTCTTGGTCTTCAGTTTTGCAGTTGTGGTTGATCTCGAGGGCTCAGCGTTGCTTCTTTGCTGATCCTGGTTCTCCTCTTCAGAAATGTTGTTGGACAGCAACTGAGCACTGGTGGATTCGGATTCACACGGGTCACTTTCCTCAAAGACATCAGTCTTCAGCGCCACCTGATCTTCCTCCTCCTCTTTGATCTGTAGACGATCCATTTCCTCCTGCTTCAGAGTGGACTCCTCTTTAAATTCAGGATGATGTTGGAGATCTGTAGGAACAAAGGCTTGAATGGTTAAACATCATCTATGACAAGAAAGCATGGATGAATTAAATGTTTACTGCAACACAACTAGAAGAACTCCAGAGTTCAAGTGCATGCCTTCAGACTAAAGTGCAGGAAAAAAAATTTAAAAATGGAGGGATTGCAGATAAGGTCATCCAGGACAAGGTTAGAGCAGGTCTGCAGCTCAGACGTTCAGGTCTTCGATTCAAGTTTTTGAAATTAAAAAAAAAAAAAAAAAAAAATCAAGTAATTGATTTTTAAGAATCTGTCTCAACCTATCCCTGCTTTTAGACCACTTTCACTGACACCCAGAACTTTAAAGTCTGATCATCAGAACCCCATCACCTTCATTACCCTCATATTCATCATGACCTCCACTGGCATAATCTCAACTTCTATCTCCTTAGATCAGTGGTTTTCAACCAGTGTGCTGCAGTACACTAGTTTGTAATTAGTAGTTTAATTTGTGAAATTCTCTCTTGACCCCAAAGCTGTCAAGAATCATTAAAACTTGGAGTCTGTTGACCTTGTGGATCAATAATTTATTTATTTATCAATTGCATTTTGTTCTTGTCGTTCATTTTATATTATTGATATAATAATAATTATTATTATTTTATTATATTAAAAAGAACAGTAAAAAAAAAAACGAAACCACAATTATTTCTCTTTTTTCTCATTTAGTCAGAGAGCCTCACTCGTTCTGTCTTTCACTAAAAATAAACAACATTTTTGCTGGTTTATGAGGCAGAAATTAAAGTAACGTTATTTATATGGTTGACAATCTGTGTTTTGGCATCTCTTATTTCCATGTTCTGGACCGGAACTAGTCGGACTGTGAGATCACTTAGGATTAGGAGACCCGGAGGCTGGGAGCCGTGAGTCATCAGCCAGCGCATCAAAAGATGACTCATCAACATGCTGCGGGTCGAGTCCCGGGACCGCTGCGGATCGGGTGCTCCCTCTGGTACCGGGTATACTGGCGTGCTCTGCGTCACTGTAACTGGTGGTTGGGAGGCTTGATTCTATTGGATCCGGCAGCTCATCAAATTTTTGACCCAGCATCGCTGCGGGTCGGGTCCCGGCACCCTTGCACGTCTGGTGCCGTGATCTAATTGGACCAGCTAGCTCGTCATATTTTGATGAGAAGGGCACCCCCAAATCTTCAAGTTCTGGCACGGAGATTCCTTTAACCATGAGTCAATATGTGATGAGCTGGGAGTGAGAATGTGTTGAATTGGTCTGAGTGTTGCCAGATAGTATTACAATTTTCAGGCCCAAAAGTCAACAGAAAACCGCCGCACTTATTTGGCATTTAGCTATTATTTTAGCTAGCTATCAGCTTCAGTATTTTCAGCCATTAGCATCAGCGTTTTTAGCAATCAATTTCAGCATCTTCAACTACTAGCATCTTCAGCGGCCAAATTCAGCTTACAGCATTCACACTAGCATTATCACAGGTAAAGCTACATGTCTAGTATATAATTATGTCAAAAAGTTACGGTTTTAAAAATTTATCTTAATGTGTTCAACAAATGTTTATCTTCCTTGGCCCACGACCTAAAGTGTGCTTTGGATTTTGGCCCCTTGCGCAATTGAGTTTGACACCTCTGGTCTAAAACAATCAGCATTGCTATGACGTCGTCCATCCTGATCAAATCTCAACCACTATTAGAAACTCTCTTATAATAATCTTAAAAATCATGCCCTCTCTACATGTTGCACTTTACTGACAAAGTCCTGGGTGTTATGGAAGTGGGTTGATGTGTTTCTACTAACAGAGATAAGATCAATTTACCATTTTGTGCACACAAGACACTAACACAGTCTTAATGTGTGCACACAAAAAGCTATTTTGCGCACACAAAATACTTATTTTTGGGAGTAATTTTATTTTAAGAAGACTGTAAAACACTATCAGAACCTTTACAAACCTGCTCTGTGAAGCTCCAGTTCTGGCTCCCAGATGTTCTCCAGCAGACAGCCCATCTCCTCTTCCTCCTGCTGTTCTGTGATCTGTGGAGATTCTGCTTCTTTCTGGTTCTGGCTGCAGCTCCTCTCTTGGTTGAAGAGGTGCTGGTCAGCGACATTCTGTTTCTGTTTCCAAGTGTGCTTCTGTTGGAGGTCTGGAGCAGAAACACAACAATCAGCTTTGCAAGAATAAATAATCTACGTTCTAATCTGTAGACAAACAATCTGAAAGTCAAGAATCATCAGACATAAATGTTGATGAAGTTTAATGAACTTGTGTACATAATGTATCCATTTTAAAGAATCCACTATAGCTATGTATGTTATCATAGAGAAAACTGTAGCTAATCTAAAAAAAAAAAAATCTGTTTTTCTTCTTTATCTGTTTCCATGGAGACTCACTCAAGTAAGTCTAGTGGATGTTTTTCAGGAACCACATCTGATTAGGTTCCTGCATCACTGCAGCTCATCAAAGACTCATTTCACAAATTAGAGGGCATTGTTTACCACAGGATTCACAGATAGGATCACAGACAAGAGCCTCACTCCACCGCGAAAACGAGCACTGATAATCAATGAGCGGCGAACTGTAAAGTGACTTTTCCTCCATAGTTAGGCAAGCACGGAGATCAGGACATGCAGAGCCTGAATAGCAACTATCTACGGGCTAAATACATCCCTTCATACCTGCTGTTATTGTGCTTTTATGTCCGTTCCAGCTTCTATCCAGCAGTCTGCGCTGACGGTCCATCTCTTCCTCATACTGGACGATGGTTTTTTCGAACTGTCTGAATATTTCTTCAGCAGCTGCAGTCAGTCGGTCACTGATAAATTCTCTCAGAGAATCAACAGAAGACATCGTTGCTGCAGCTGCAACAATATTCTGCGGAGAATCCAAAACACAGCCGTATTCCGAAGCGCACACACACTAAAATAAGGTAAGCTAACTTCCGGGTGACGCAAACTCTCGAGTTCTGTAAATCTCACGAGATTTCTTCGAGTGAAATGTTTGTGGTATGGAACAAAGAAGGTGACAAAATACTTTCCCTTTTTTTTAAATAATTAATATTAAGTACTAAAATACTAATATGTAAATATAAAGGAAAAAAGACGAATTTTTTATGTTTTTGTAGGCCTACCTAACAAAATATGATACATTTAATAGAATTCATTTCAACACTACTGACTGTAAATCAGTTGTGGTTTTAGCCATGGGCAGTACAGGTGGATACTTGTGTTCCTGTTGGCTGAGAAGATGCCAAAAAGGAGTGTAAAAACAGGGTGAGGGGTGAAAGAAATAAGCTGAAACGTGTTTCTTGCTAAACCTAATTATTATAATTATTTTTTTTAATGGAAGTTATTCAAGCCATAACTGAACAATCGGATGCCCCAATAAGAGTATGCAGTGCCTAATGGCCCCCACCTCGAACGTTCGAAGCATTTGATGGCATGCAGTGGAGGAGGTGTGGCTTTTCAACAAACTTGCTTCTGATTAGAGAAAGTGGTTGCCATAGAAATTGATGACTCAGACCGACCTGGACCATTCTCTGCCTACTATCGTCGTTTGGTCCCAAAATGGCGAAATCCATACAGTGGAAAAATGACGACAAAATTTACTTCATTATTTCATTTTGCTGGAATCCGAGGTAAGGTATTTTCTGTTAGTGACATCCCAGCCTTGCTTTGTCCATCTCTATGAATGTCAATTGTCATTCCTAAAATGAGTGGACAGATGGGGCAGGGGTGCAGGGAGGGTTTTCTATTTTATAAAATGTTTTAAATAGTCAGTTGTACAGTGACATTTTATAAACCACATTTTAATACAGGTATTAAAAATACTTACTTTTTTTGTTAGTTTTATGTGAAACGGCCAAATAAAAATAGGGAACACAAAATGATGTGTTCACCAAGGTGAAAATTGGATTGCAACAATTCTTGCAAAAAAAAAAGTGCTATTGACAAAAAACAAGCATATACAGGTATGTGACACTGGCAACAAATATGCTAAAGTAACAAAAGGTAGAATTGTAAGTTAAACAGCAACAACAAAAAAAGAGTTTAGTAGTACTATTTATACAAATATGATGTCATAAACCAGTGAACTTTTCTTATCTGTTGATGTCACCTGTAAAGAAAGAATTATTTAACCTCTCCTCTGCAGATCAGCCTCTTTCCTCCACTGGAGGGCGATAGAATGAAGTGGGCGGGACTCTCCTCCTGCTCTGTGTTCAACATTCAGTCAATAAGAAGTGGTGCTGTGAAGAGAACAATTGTCAGAGTGAATGTTGAACATCAGCTAGTTTCTCCTGTTGATTGAAACCTTGTTGTACAGATGGAACATTGGCTGTGGATTCTTCTTGCTGCTCTTTTCTTTGGTAAGACACAAAGATCAACATGTTTCCTCTTCAAACACTTCAACACATTACTGAGCTGTACATGAAGAGCTGTTCAAGCTGCTGATTGTTGTCCTTCAATCAATCATCTTTATTGATTCATCTCTTCCTCTGCATGTTCTGTTCTTCCTCAGAGTGTAAAGGAGAAGACAAAGTGATCCAACCAGGAGGAGAAGTCATTGCTGCTGAAGGAGACCCTGTCACACTCAACTGTACCTTTGAAGCCAGTGACAATTATGTCTATTTGTTCTGGTACAAACAAAAAGTGAACAGTTACCCAAAGTACATGTTGAGACGTGACTCCTATGAAACAGAAGACAACGCCCCAGAGTTCAAGATAGAAAAATTTAATGCTAAACTCAAAGACAAATCAGTTCCTCTGACGATCCAGAATCTTCATGTGTCAGACTCTGCTTTGTACTACTGTGCTCTGCGGCCCACAGTGACAGGAAACAGCAAAACTCTGTACAAAAACCTGCAGAGACAACACAATGCTCCACAACATCCACTAGAGAGTGCCATACATTTAATCTTCATCCCCGAAATAATGTTCACTGAGGTTTCATGTTAGGAGAAGTACCAGCAAACCCTCAAAACTAAATAAAGCTGAATAGAAATTAAAGGATGAGTTAATTTTCTTTTTACTTCATTGTAAAAAGCTAGATTCCATGGTGACAAAGAACATTGGTTTGGGACCAATAGAAAGCTCCTGGGGTTAAAACTGGTCCCAGTCTAAGTCTGGATGACAGGAAAGCACTAAATGTGACAGAAAGCTGTTCAGAGTCACAAAGAAGAAGTGGCAGAAAACACTGTTTCCACAGAGAAGATCAAATTCATCTCAGAGAAATTGAGATTTTTGATCCATTAGAAGTTCATCAACTTTAGTACAGAACTTTTTATACAGAGCAGACATGAGAATGTCTATAGTCTAATGGTGCTTTCACACCGAACCTGACAGGCGCGTCAAATTCATGTCTGCCGCCTCTCTTTTGATGCCTGTTAAATTTTTCTGCTCAACGCCTTGACGCTCCTGCCGTGGAACAATCGCTGAAGTTGTTCTGGAATTAATTTGTATTAATATCATGGATTTTGTTGAGCGAGTAGTTTGGGTCTTTAAGTGTTGGAGAATTCTACAGATTCACTGGGAGGCACATCGCTGTGTTTGTTTTCTCTAGATCTTTCAGAGTCTCTCTGGGTTCTGTGCGCTTCATTTGTTCACCAAGAGCTACACCCGAGGGCCGTTTCAAACATTGCTTACGACTATCTGTGGTCCAGTTTGAGCTCTAACCATAGAGGGGGGAAACATAAGTAAAAGTGGGGGAACTTTTTATTAACGTCTTGATGAAATAATAAAAACCTCATAAGCACATGAAGCTAGAGCGGTCCTGCGCGCTACAACAGCACCCGCGGCAGATCTCTGGGCTGCCGGGCAGCTAACCGCAGGTGGGCAAGCAGAACGGGCTCTGCTGCACAGGGACCCACAGCCTGGGCAGTAGACCTCGCTAGATCTGCCGGGCACCTGGACAGCAGCAGCGACAGCTATCAGCTCTGTTGGGGCAGAGTGTATCCCTTCATCCACCAGTACCTGGGACAGTTTTCAGGAACTTAGCAGCCCCCGTGGGTTGAGAAAATGCATAGAAGATCATGGCGAAAATCCTCGCATTGAGCCGCCATCTTGAATGTTTATTACTCTTTGATCTAGTCACTGAAAACGTCACATGCCCAAAGCTGGGTCTCTGATTGGTTGACCCTCTGCGTCAAGCTCGCCGCCAAAATCGCGCCACGGCAGATCACGTCTTTATATTGACTTAACATTGAGACTAGACGCCTCCAGCACCCTCACCGCGTTCGGTGTGAATGCACCATCAGAGTTTAGATCAACACCGAACATTCACCATTTAAGAAGACTGCTTAGAATGTCAGAATCACCTCATGACTGAATATTGCATTATTTGGATTGTAAACCAGGAGGAAGAGGAGCTGAAAGGAGAGGAAGAACAGAT
>NC_050528.1:27258255-27263037 GCF_002922805.2 Oryzias melastigma
CCACTTTTTCCAGGACTCACAGCTGGAGACACAATCTCTCCTGATCAGGATCAACTTACAGGAACTGAAGGGAAATCTCTTACAATGAAATGTAACTATCAGACAAGTCGCATGGGTATATATCTTTACTGGTACAAACATGATTCTGATCTTCAGGCTCCTCAGTTTATTCTCTGGAAAGGAGCAAAAAGTTACGGAGGTGACCATATTCCAGATACGCGATATAAATCCAGAACGACAGACACATCAACTGAACTGATCATCACAAAGTTAACTCTGGCAGACACAGCTCTCTACTACTGTGCTGTAGACACACAGTGATCCAAAGTGTAGAAGAGGCTGTACAAAAACCTGAAGACAGATATGGACTACTCTTCAAAGAGGAGGGAAGTGGTTTTCAAAGCACAGCTTCATATCAGATGGATTATGTTCATTCCTGTTTGATCAGAGTCTCTGTGGTTACAGCTGCTAATGAAACACTGAGGGAGGATTCACATCAACACATGATCCACATCAACCAATAAACATCTACATGAAAGTTCAAACAATGAGAGTTCATTACCACATACTTTGATAATGAAACTTTTGTTTCTGTTCTGATAAAGAAGAAAGCAAGTGAGACTTGGAATTATCTTAAGCTTCTTTTATTTGTTTTTATTATGGAAAGTAATATAAAACAAACTTTCTGAACTTTCTAAATTTTGTAGCAATCCCAGCCTTTAAAGGATGAAATGAAAAGTATTAGAAACTATTCAAAATCATGGAAGCCTTTTTGAGTACATTTGGTGAACTTTAAATAACTCCAGATTTTCTGGTGGATAGGTTTTATTCACATTCAAAGTGTTTAAACGACAGACTGATGTATCCATTACCTTTGCCGAAATTTAAGGACCACATCCTCCTACTACGGAAGCTGAAAAGACCCTGCCCTACTATTTTTTGGATTGTTTTCTCATGAAAACGAGAAAATATCTCATTATCACAAGAAAATGAACTTTGATTTCTCATAACAAGATAATCAATAATGAAGAATGAAGCGTCTCCCTCTTCCTTGCACCTGTTTTAAGTCTCTTTATTTTATGGTTAACAACAAAAATAGTAGAAGATCACTCCACAGAAGTTCCTCCTCAAACAGCTTTATGCTCCTCTCCCCCCTTTATTTCCCAAAAACCTTTGAAAAACCTTGATTGACAGAATTCAGGGCCTAAGAGAATCTGAGCATGGTGCGTTCACTGAGCTCTGGACATTAGCGGACCCAAACAGCCACTCAGCCCAACTGAGTTTGCTACTATTATTTTGTTATTTTTATACAACCTGCAGCAAAAAAAAAATGTTGACACAATTTAATCAATCGATTTTATAAGGATCAGTTCTGGTGTTCGACATTTTCTTTGTTAAACTGCTTTGTTTTGCTGCTGATTTCCGGAGCTCAGTGAACGCACTGTGCAGAAATGCCCTAGGTTCTCTCAATCAACGTGTTTGTTCAGGTTGTTTTAGGAAATAAACAGAGAGGGCTGGTGCATGACACGGAATTAATACGTTTAAAAAGCATAGATTCACTAATAAATAAAAAATAGACTTAAAAACAACTTTTGTGGCATGTTCTTCTGCTGTTTTTGTTGTTAACCACAAACTAAAGAGACTTAAAACAGTCTGTCTCTGTGCGGGAATAGGAGACGCTTCATTCTTCATTCTTGATTATCTCATTATAACGAGAAAACGATAAAAAAAATAAATAAGAAAAAAAGTAGGGCAGGTCTTTTTCACCTTAGGTATCCTGCCTCATTGGAGCTTCCATTTCTATTTCTATGACGCAACAAGCTCAATCTGTCTGAGGGAAGCTGTTAATCCAATCAAATCGATTAGACCTTTACCTTTGAAAATTGTTTAATAAATTGATAATTGAATGAAAACTGGAAAATATCATTTGAACTGAGGCACAGTAGGTTTATTTAATTGTGACAAAAATAAAACAATGAAGTGTCATTACAGTGGCAACTCGCGTGATGTCAGTAATAAAGGATCAGCTCAGTGAGTGGAAACACTGAACATACAGCATGGTAGAATATTCTAATAATGTTCCCTTTGTAATATTTTGATGTGAAAAAACAAGTGGACTGAACTCTATGAAACTACAATTTAAATGGATTGTCAATAATTCTTGTTTACTTGTTTGAACAAATATTTAATTTACAATTGATTATTTTTCAAGAAATATAAGGAATCTGGAAAACTTCACCTTCACTGTTCAGTTCCAGGTATTTATCTCTTAGTCGCTCTGGTTGAGGTTTTGGCTAAAGATGTCCTGGATCAGTTTTAGGTCAGTGAACCAGATCAAATCGGATCATTCAAAATGAACAAATATCAAACAAGCAACTACAAAATAGGATATGAATCCAATTGTTGTTAAAATGAATCGCTACATCCCATTACACTATCTTCCAGCTGTTTGAAAGTCGTGAGGTTGATACGCAGAAGAACGTGGTCAGAGTCTGCTTTTATTCTGAAGTCAAGAGGAACCGGACCACGCCCACATTACGGTGCTACCGGCTGGTCAGAGTCCCCTCCCCCTTGTGCAGCATCATGTGGCTCCACAGGTGTTCATTGCGACTGAACGTCTTCAGACACACCGAGCAGATGAAGGGCTTCTCGCCCGTGTGGACTTTCTTGTGACGCGTCAGGTTGCTGCGGTTGATGAAACCCCGCCCGCAGGTGTCGCACAGGAAGGGTTTTTCGCCCGTGTGCGTCCTGGCATGAGCTGTCAGGTGAGCCTTCTTAACGAACATCTTCTTGCAGACTTTGCAGGAGTAGGGCTTTTTCCTGGTGTGGTTCCTCATGTGCCGGCTCAGCTGGTCGTTCTCGCTGAAGGTTTTGGTGCAGAGCGCGCAGGGGAACTGCCTCTCGTCCATGTGCACCTTCATGTGGCGCAGCAAATCGCCCTTCTGGATGAAGCTCTTCTCGCACAGGTGACACGGGAACGGCCTCTCCCCCGTGTGAGCCATCATGTGGCGCCCCAGGTCGCTCTGCTGACGGCATCGCTTTCCACAGATTTGGCAGAAAAAGGGTTTTTCGCCCGTGTGGATTCTCATGTGGACCTTCAGGACCGAAACACTTCTGAAACATTTCCTGCACACCTCACAAAAGTTGGACTTCTCACCTGGTTGTCTACGTATATCTGTAGCATCTGAGTGTCTTCTGAATGTGGAAGGAGGACTCATGGTCCTGCTGGGACTCCTCCATGCAGACCTCTCACCTGCACCTGTCTCTGACAGAGGAGACTCTTCTACATTTATGTTCCAGCAGACGGTTCTCTGTATTTCGGCAGCTTCAGTCGACTCAAAGTCTTCCAGCTTGACTTGCTGCTGATCTTGGCTCTCAGAGAGCAGCTGCTCAGAAGTTGGTTCTGCTGCATGAAGGTCTCTTTCCTCAGAGGATGAAGGCAACATGAAGGTTTCAGACTCCTGCTTCAGTTCTGGCTGACCCCCTTCCTCTTCTGCACAGAGATCGTCCTGTTCCTCTTTGATGTGTGGAGACTGAGAGAGATGCTCCTTAGAACGAAGCTCCTCGTCCTCCTTGCAAACAGGAAGCTGTCGGACATCTGCAGGAACAAACAGACACAAGATGGAATAAGTTTAGAGAAATATTTCATTTTTTTCCCCAATAAAGTGAATAATAACAGAACCTGGACAGCTGAAGGAAATCTGGCCCCCTCAGTGGTCTGTCAGTGACTGACCTGGACTAGAATCCTGATGGGTGGAGTCTTGGTGAGAGTCCAGGATGTTAGAGATCACAAAGAAGTGTTTACCTAAGTCCAAATTCCTTCACAAATTACTTTATAGTGCACTATATAGTGTGTTCGCCATTTTCTTGTGCTGTCCGAATGTACAATTCTAAAATCAAGTGCACTAGAAATTTCCCAGAAGTCTTTGCAAAAAACCAACGTGCATCGATGCTCACTACATTAGCGAATATAGACCACAATGGATTGCGGTCAAACAATTTTTATGAAAACATTTTTTATTAAATAAACTATCAACATTTTCCTCATCAGAACACAGTGAATTCATAAATAGAGAATGTAAAATGTTCATATTGATTATATTCTTTGTAAAATCGGTGACGTTGTTTAGAAAGAAAAAGAAAGGAGTGAGCATGGTGTCCGAATTGCTTTTAAAATTCAGGGCTCTACATAGTCCCGCACTATAACGTTTTTTAGTAGTTAGTGATTGGGGGGGAATTCGGCCATAGCCTTTGAACCACTAACTGAGAGCTCTCTGTTTACACTTTCTCTTCACACCCCCAACCTTACATCAGCTGTGCAACTAAAATGGTGACAGATATTGAAGCTATCCGCCTGTACAGTTTTGAGACAGATGCTAGACAAGGGAAACTAAGATGCATTTTAATCTAGTCATCTGCAAGTGGATAAATCAGAATGGAGCAGAGCACGGAGCTTGTGCCCCACTGATTGTATTTTCTACATCACAAATTCCTTTTTTTTTCCATCTGCTCCTTTTTTACAATTTGAATAAAGAAAT
Source organism: Oryzias melastigma (assembly GCF_002922805.2). Lineage (NCBI taxonomy): Eukaryota > Metazoa > Chordata > Actinopteri > Beloniformes > Adrianichthyidae > Oryzias > Oryzias melastigma. Next base: position 27,262,794 of record NC_050528.1, read on the forward strand.
GCTCAGAAATGTAATTTTAACCATGAATTTCGTTATATATGTTCTCCATCTTTAGAAAAATGCTACAAGAATATGTTAAAAACACTATTTTATTTGGAGTGGGTCTTTAAACGTCTTCCAGTGGTACGTTTCCAAAAAGGAGTTGAGTACGTTTTAGTGCTTAGTAGGGCTGCCACGATTAGTCGACTAATCGACGACTAATCGACTATTAAAATAGTCGACGACTAATTTAATAGTCGATTAG
>NC_050528.1:27263104-27263340 GCF_002922805.2 Oryzias melastigma
TAATATTTATGTTTTTTGTCAATTAAATTTATAAATGTAACTTGAATATTACAATAACTAAATTACAACAGTGTCTACAGGTTTATATATGTATAACAGTTAATTTCCATTACTTCTGACAGCAGAAACACACTAGTTATTGTCAAAATAAAGCCCACCCTCTGTCAAAAAAGGTCCTCCTGCAGCTGCAGCTTTACTTTAATATAAAATGCAAGACAGTCAAACATGAAGTTTTT
>NC_050528.1:27263388-27265576 GCF_002922805.2 Oryzias melastigma
TTGTGCATGACCCGATTAGTCGACTAATCGGAAAAAATAATCGGTGATTAGTCGACTATTAAAATAATCGTTTGTGGCAGCCCTAGTGCTTAGATAACCATGTTAGCAACCCTTCACCCAACAGAAGAATGCATGTGGGTGACAGTCAGGTGGCAGCATAGCTCTAAACCAGGGATCTGCAACTTGTAACGCTAAAAGAGCCACTTGGTCCAGTTTCTTACAGACCAGATCCCAACGAGACCCACAAAGTCTCATTTATCGTTAAAAAATTGCACAATATTTATGTTTTTTGTCAATTAAATTTATAAATGTAACTTCAATATTACAATAACTAAATTACAACAGTGTCTACAGGTATATATATGTATAACAGTTAATTTCTATTACTTCTGACAGCAGAAACACTAGTTATTTTCAAAATAAAGCCCACGCTGTATTAAAAAAAGGTCCTCCTGCTGCTGCAGCTTTACTTAAATTGAAAATGCAAGACAGTCAAACATGAAGTTTTTTTATCATTAGGATTTTGGTGTGCCACCATTTTTTCCCATTTTACTCCCAGATATAAACAACATTTTAGTAGAATCTATTTATTCAAAAAAATAAAATAGGATAAACTGAGTTTTTTATCGTCATTCTCTTAGATGGGAGGCAAAAAACACAACTAAATAATTTTAAATAATTTTAAACTGCATTTATTCACAAACTTTAACCACTTTTGTGTAAATTTACCAAAATAAAACAATATTTGGAGACTTTAATTTGACTAAAAATTAAAAACATAAATTTCAAGAACATTTCTACAGTTTCTGCAGCACCTGTGGATGTGGGAGGGGCCTGTTATTGCACTCGGCATGTGTCTCCTCCATGTTTGACTGATCTGTGAGACTTTAAGCTGATGCTGAGTTTAAAGTGAGCCCCAGAACCATCTCAAGGTCAAAGGACCTTCACAAACCTGCTCTGTGAAGCTCCAGTTCTGGTTCCCAGATGTTCTCCAGCAGACAGCCCATCTCCTCTTCCTCCTGCTGTTCTGTGATCTGTGGAGGTTCTGCATCCTTCTGGTTCTGGCTACAGCTCCTCTCTTGGCTAAAGAGATGCTGGTCAACAACATTCTGTTTCTCTTTCCAGGTGTGCTTCTGTTGGAGGTCTGCAGCAGAAACACAACAATCGGCTTCATGTGAGAATAAATAATCAACACTCTAATCTGTAGACAGAAACAGGCCGAAAGTTTTATGAGCGTCTTTAAAAATCGGCATAAGCAAACATGGTAAGTTTAGTCTGTGTTTCCTCAAGAGAAGATAGCAGCATCATCTGACCAGAAGATGCTGCTGTCGTGATTATCTGTTTCCATGGAGACTCCACAGCTGATTCTGTTCTTGCATCACTGCAGCTCATCAATCAGTAGAGTTTGTTGCTCTTTTTCACATATAGATTCAAATAAAGGAGCATAACTCCGATTCAAAAACATCTTAGTGAGTGGCATTGGGGTTAGAGTGGATCATCTTCGTCATTGACGATCTATGTTCCTGCAAACCTCTCCTTGACTTTTGTCATGCAGTCCAGAAAATAGGGGGAGAAATATTAATAAAAATAATAAAAATAGCAACCACGGAGGTCCGGACCTCGAGAATGGCAGTGACCTACAGCATGATTCTATTATCCATACCTGCTGTTATTGTGTTTCTCTTCCAGCTGCTATCTAGCAGTCTGCGCTGACGGTCCATCTCCTCCTCATACTGGACGATGGTTTTTTCAAACTCTCTGAATATTTCTTCAGCCGCAGAAGTTAGTCGTTCGCTAATGAACACTCTCAGAGAATGAACAGAAGACATTGTTACTGCAGCTGCAACTATATTGAGACGAGAATCCACAACACAGCCGTCTACAGGCTCACATACATGCTAGGTTAAGCTAAGCTAACTCATGCTAATGTGATGCTAACATGCTCTCCGGATATCACATTAACAACTTCCGGGTCAAATTTTGTTTTTATTTTAGTAGAGAAAGCTGAGGGAAAAAAAACGAATTAAATAATAAATGTATCTACTTAATAATTACCTCAATACTCAAAACCACCTCTAGTTTAGAAAAGGAAACAAACACGAAATAAATAGAAATGAAACATTATGTACTTCCACAGCCTAAGTGACATGAGATGCAGCAAAGAAATAAACACATACACACTGAATTT
>NC_050528.1:27265619-27295129 GCF_002922805.2 Oryzias melastigma
TCAAAGTAACTGTTAATTTAACAAAAAATAATGAAGTAAATACATTTTCTTGGGAGGAGATTCCCAACATAACTTTTTCAGAAGTGCAAAGGGGTACGAGGGACAAACTAATTTTATGTTATAAAGCAGTTTTACATATATTGTTAAAAATAAATTGCTGCGGCTCTAAGCAGTTTATTTTGTTGTTCACTGAATTAGTTTCAGTTTTAAGTTTTTCTGTTGTTGTTTGTTTGTTTTGTTGTGTTTTCTTGTCAGACATTTTTACCTTTCACCCCTCAAAAAAGAACGACTATCTACCATTGGAGCTGCAGCTTCAGACAATAAACTCAAACTGAACTTGCTGACAAAGAAATCTGTTTCTTGACTTTCCTCCACTAGAGGGGGACATAGTGAAGTGGGCGGGGCTCTCCCCCTGCTCTGTGTTCAACATTCAGTCAATAAGAAGTGGTGCTGTGAAGAGAACAATTGTCAGAGTGAATGTTGAACATCAGCTAGTTTCTCCTGTTGATTGAAACCTTGTTGTACAGATGGAACATTGGCTGTGGATTCTTCTTGCTGCTCTTTTCTTTGGTAAGACACAAAGATCAACATGTTTCCTCTTCAAACACTTCAACACATTACTGAGCTGTACATGAAGAGCTGTTCAAGCTGCTGATTGTTGTCCTTCAATCAATCATCTTTATTGATTCATCTCTTCCTCTGCATGTTCTGTTCTTCCTCAGAGTGTAAAGGAGAAGACAAAGTGATCCAACCAGGAGGAGAAGTCATTGCTGCTGAAGGAGACTCTGTCACACTCAACTGTACCTTTGAGATTAGTTTAATTTATGCATGTTTGTTCTGGTACAAACAAGACGTGAACAGTTACCCAAAGTACATGCTGAAGCGTGACAGCCATAAAACAGGAGAAAATGCTCCAGAGTTCAAGACAAAAAGATTTAATGCTGAACTCAAAGGCAAATCAGTTCCTCTGACGATCCAGAATCTTCATGTGTCAGACTCTGCTGTGTACTACTGTGCTCTGCAGCCCACAGTGACAGGAAACATCATAACTCTGTACAGAAACCTATAAAGCAAAGACAACACAAGATTTCACAATATCCACTAAAAGGTGCAGTTTTCCCTTATTAATGTTATGTCTAATTCTGCTTTGGTTTCAGGAAACATTTTCTCTTTCTTAATAAGAAGTGTACAACTCCATGAAAACTGTAAATCTTGCAAGTCTTATATAGGCCTGCTCTAAAATTAATCTCGTGTTTCCCAAGCGTTTAAGCTTATAACATTTTTCCCTGAAGTTGATGTCATCACATACCTGTAATCATTTCTCATGACGTGAGGTCAAACTGGGACTTTTTTTTTGGGTGTACCACGGGGATCAGCTTCAGATTCTCTAGTTTCTTTTAAAACAGAAAATAAAAGTGATGAGCAGTTTTTACCTCAAAGAAAAGGTGATGAAGATCTGGTTTTCTTCCAAAGAACCTTTCTTGCTAAATTAGAGATAATTCAAAGGATGTATCTTCACACTTTTATACTAGTCTGAATTGTCACATGTTCTGATGGAAATAAACTAAACTTTGAAGGGACTCTCAGATGTAGAATAGGGGTGTCTACACATGCTCAGAATAAGGAATGCATTCTAAAATACTTTATTTTTTGCATTATGGAGAAACAAGCCTATGAAATCACTACAAGATGAAGCAACCGGTATATTTTTTTTATTGTTGCACATGAGTGGCATGGTTAGGTGAATGCAACCAGCACATACAGACTGAGTTTGCATGAAAGATCAAACCGTAATCTAACCTAGAAAACAAGAAAATCAATTTTAGAGTAAGTTGAACTGAAGGGTTCTCAGTTCTGGGGGGTCAGATTCATCACATCCATGAGTAGTAGCTCGAAGTTTGTCGGCTAATAATTACAGTAATGTGATGTTCTCTGAGTCAAAGATCCAAAACTCAGAAAAAAGAAAACTATCTGAGAGTGATTGAGATTTTTGACTCATAAATCCATTAAAAATTCAAAGTTCAACTGTGTCAATGAAGAATATTTTATACAGGCTAAAGTTTTTGAGTTTCTGAGTGAAGAACGTGCAACCTTTAAAGCCCCCATGACAATTTTTTCAGTTTAAAAAAAACGTTCCTAGTAGCGTTTTAGTTATGATAATGAAGTATTTAACCAATATCCCACAACCTAAATGTCTTAAAAAGCAATTTTTCCTGTTGATCTGAAGCCTCCATCTCCAAAATCTGCTTTGCGAGGGCGTGGCTGCTCCATCCCAGGGTAAATCTCCACCGCTGCTACATAAAAATGTCGAGCAGTATTGTCTAGAGCTGGATTTCAGGTCGGACGAGGAAGTGAAGAGTTTTGTGGACCAAACTTTAACTGATTTACAATCCTTTACAGCTGCGGTCAAATGAACTGCTGTTCGCATTTCCATGGTCACATCAAGAAGATCCGTGGAGTCTCATGGAGTTTTCAAGCGTTCACAGACTGCTACCGTAAGTATTGTATGAAACTCACACAAAAAATCCAGTGACGGCTGATTTGACTGTAGTCAAGATGAGAAGATGCCATCTGCTCTTCTCCAGCACCTGAGCTAGGCACGCTAGCCGGGCCAGATGAGGAGGTTTGTGCATGTGCAGAAGCTCCCGTGAAGTATTAACAGTTCATTTATTCTGCGACAGTTTGATTGACAGCGACTTAAAAGGAGCAATACTCAGAAATTCAAAAGCAAAATGATTTCTTAATATATTTGTTCTCTTTTATAAGAAAAATGCTACTATATATGTTAAAAACTCAAAAAACATGATTTTCATTGGAGGGAGCCTTTAAGCAGACTGGTAACCTAGAAAAGGAGAAGCTGAGAGGAGAGGAAGAAGAACAGATGAAAGAACAGACAGAGAGATTGAGGGAGGAGCTGAGCTGTTAGTGAACTATAGAAGAGACACAAACTTCCACTTTAACACAGTTCAACACACAAAAGCCAAACATCATCTTTCTCCAACATGCTGTCTGTGCAGACATCTGTGTTCACTCTGCTGCTTCTAGTCATTGGAACAGGTTGATGGATTCTTTCAAAGATACATTTCAGCATTTGATGTTTGTCCATCACTGATCTGACTTCTCTCTTCCTTTAGATGTCAGCTGTGAAGAACTCACTGCATTAGTGGGGGAATGGAACACTTTGGAAGGAGATCCTGTCACTCTGTCCTACAAATATGAAAATGCTGCAACAGGAAGTGATTATTTCTTCTGGTATCGACAATTTCCAGGAAAAGCTCCAGAGTTTTTGATCTCTCACTTTGGAACAGGAAAACTGATGTCAAATCCAGTTCCTGGATTTTCCATTAAAGTGAGTAAAGGCCAAGAACAAATGAATCTGGAGATCTCCTCTCCTACAGTGACAGACTCTGCTGTGTACTACTGTGCTGTGAAGCCCACAGTGACAGGAAACAACAAAACTCTGTACAAAAACCTGCATGGAAAACAATACTTCACAACATCCACTAGAGGGCATCACACACTATGAAAGCACTGATTGTAGAGTCATGAAGCAGTTCATGTCAGACAGAGCTGCTGTAGAAGCCCTTAACTTTTGATTGGTTGAATTAAGCTTCAAAAGAACTCAATGTCCTTGTCTAGGACTCACAGCTGGAGACACAGATGTCATTGTAACAGTGAGGAAACAGAAAGCACATGAGATGGGAAAGAGTGCCAGTTCACCAACCACTGAGCTCAAGTGAAGTGAAATAGGGTTAGTAAAATCTCAAGCGCTTTGAAAAACCTGCAGTTGTCAAACGATTCTGTAAGAGAACTTGTTTGGATGCTGTTACAAAATTTGCAAGACTTTGATGCACAGAATATTTTTTCTAGGTCCTTCTGAGACACCAGATCAGGCTTCAAGCCTTGTTTCCACTGAGCGGTCCGATATGGGATGGATCAGTTAATTCTGGCAAGCGTTTCCACTCAGATAAGCCTCCCTTTCACTGAGCTTTTTTTTTTCACGGCGCTTTTTTGGTGTAGACCGCTAGTATGTCATTGCATCATTGTAATGCGACTACTAGCAACAAACAACAATGGAAGTCATCCAGCAGCCCGTCTTTTTCTTGCTTTACTTTTTGTACATTGTGCATAACAGGAATTCAATGTTTGAAAGAAGATAGCAGGCGGCTAAGAGGAATACCGCCATGAAGAAGAAAACAGAAACGCTTGCTTAGCGCTATATTGTTTTTTTTTTCTGCCAGTCAATGGGTGGCTACAGTGGCTCCGCCCCCACCGTCCTGTTCAATTTTTCCATGCACCTACAACGAATGGGGACCCTAAAGAGGTACGGTTCTGAACTGTTTATTGAGTCCATTTAACAATAGAAAGTCAGAGAAATCATTAAAAAAATCCTTATTATATCTGTGAGGTCTATTGAGCACAACACCAGATTGGACCTTTCCATCTCAAACGAGATCAGTTCAAAGCTGGAGTGTGGGGATGACATGCAGCGTTGTTTATATTTTAAACCGTTTATAAACCCCAGCCAGCACGGCCTAGTGGGCCCCTTATAGTTTAAAAGTGGGCAGAGAATGTGGGCCCCAATTGGGTTTGTCCGCAGTTTCCGTGGTGACCCCAGCTGTGTTTACCCACATTGGTTAGGTGGCTATGATAATAATAATAATGGATTGGATTTATCTGCGCTTTTCCAGACGCTCAAAGCACTTACATTGTATATCCATTATTCATTCACACCTCATTTGTACTTGGTGACGGTAAGCTACTATTGTAGCCACAGCTGCCCTGGGGCAGGCTGACAGAGGCGTGGCTGCCAGTACGTGCCTATGGCCCCTCTGACCATCACCGGAACATTCATAAGCATTCACACACCAGTGGAGCCACACTGGAGGCAAGAAGGGTTAAATGCCTTGCCCAAGGACACAACGACACTTGGGTGGCGGGAGCCGGAATCGAACCGCCTATCCTTCGATCATTGGCCGACCCGCTCTACCGCCTGAGCTATGCTAGCCAGTCGCCCGGTGGACAGCGGAGCGAGTTCCGCTGCCCAGGGTCCGGCAAAGCAAGCAAGTGCGGCCGCCCAGGAGTCAGCAGAGCTGGCAGGGTTGCGTCCAGGCCTCCAGTCCCTAGGCAGTGAAGCCAATGTGGACAAACAAAGCTGGGGTCACCACGGAATCTGCGGACAAACCCAATTGGGGCCCACATTCTCTGCCCACTTTTGAACCATGTGGGGCCCACTTGGCCTTGCTGGCTGGGTCCCCAACTGGGAAACCGTAGGGAGCTAAAATAAGAAAAACCAGCAGGTAAAAGTTTCAGAAAAGCACTGTCCTTCCTGGGAGATGACCAGGACTCAGTAATAAAAAGGAAGTCCAGTCAGTGGGAAGTGACGAAATCCCACAAAATGAAAGTTTTGTTTGTCAATGATCAGGCGTTTACAAGTCTAAATGTGGATGTAGGAGTAGCTTGTAGATCGGAGTCCGAGAGCGACTGGTAGAGCATCATCAGGTCACCTGAGATTCAATCTGGGCTGGCAAGGCAGAGGAGAGCAGGAGTGGTGAAGCCGGTCTCCCTTGCCGAAGCCAGTGATGGGAATAATGCAGACCTCGTGTGGATCCAAGAAGCACCGGGACAGAGTAAAGTGAGGAAATAGTCCATAACCTGCTTGGGAAAAGGACAGGAAGCGTATCCAGGAGGCCGTTCAGCTTTGCAAGGTGACTGCCGCGCTTACTCTGTCTACGTCGACGTTTCTTTCACAGGAAAAAAAAGCATGCCTGAAAGCTTGAAATCCATGGAGATATGTTTTTTGTCCGCAGCAGAGCGAACTTGGATCGTTTGCAATAAACTGATGATTTACGAGGAACTGACGAAAAAGCACAAACAGAGACTCCGCTAACCGAGTACCGAAGTATAAAAACAACATAAACCACACGGAAAAAACAGACAAGCGGACACATCTACTGGCGCCATCTTCAGTCTGAAAGAAACAGCAAAACTCTGTACAAAAACCTGTGTAGACAACGCAGTACTTTACAGGATCCACCAGAGGGCGTTGCACGTTGTGAAAAAGTACTGTTTGTTAAGTCGTTGGACTGATGACAAAGACTAGAGAAAAATGAAGCCGTTAAGATCAGAGACAGAGCTGCTGTGGAAGCACTAAATTCTTTGATTGGTTGAGTTCATCTCATTGGCTCCGCCCACTGAACTTCAGATCATCATCATTTCTCCCTCATTGTGCTGCAGTGGAAGAACAGAGTTCATCTGCTGTCTGTGTGTCTTCAAGAACTCCAAAGACATGTTGCTTTACCTCTTTTTGCTTCTATCTCACATTCTAGGTGAGTTTAAGAACAGAGATTCAAGTTTGCTTGAAGCTGCTGCATGAACTCATCATCTCATTCATCTAATGGCTTCATTTTCTCCACTTTTTCCAGGACTCACAGCTGGAGACACAATCTCTCCTGATCAGGATCAACTTACAGGAACTGAAGGAAAATCTGTTACAATGAAATGTAACTATCAGACAAATGTCAGTGGTATAACTCTTCACTGGTTTAAACAGGATTCTGATCTTCAGGCTCCTCAGTTTATTCTCTGGAAAGGAGCACAATACTGCAGTGACTATGAACATATTCCAGATAACCAATATGAATCCAGAACAACAGACACATCAACTGAACTGATCATCACAAAGTTAACTCTGGCAGACACAGCTCTCTACTACTGTGCTCTTTACACACCACAGTGATCCAAAGTGTAGAAGAGGCTGTACAAAAACCTGAAGACAGATATGGACTACTCTTCAAAGAGGAGGGAAGTGGTTTTCAAAGCACAGCTTCATATCAGATGTTTGATCAGAGTCTCTGTGGTCACAGCTGCTAATGAAACACTGAGGGAGGATTCACATGAACACATGATCCACATCAACCAATAAACAGCTACGTGAATCTGTTCCACACACTACTACACTATGAAATAAACATGGCACAAAGAATCATAAAACTGAAAATAATGCTGTGCTTTCCAATAGGATTTGTGTTTTAAACTGTAAAACATTTGTTGTAGATTTTATAGTAACTTACTGGCCCCCGGATACTAGTAAATATTGTATAGCATTTGAGATCTTTATTACTGTAAAATGAAATACAGTAGAATATCAGTGTCATTTATTTTATTTTACAATAATGAAGATATAAAATGAATCACAGAACACAGATACTCAACTGTATTTCATTTTACAGTTACTGTAAAATTGAATGCTAGCATGCTAGCATCCAGCTGCCATAGTTACCGTAAATGTTCCTACAGTAATTGTTTCTTTTATAAAAATATTACTGAATTTTCACGTCCAGTTTATTCACTGTAAAAAAAAACATAAGGTAAATAAATGTGATCCGGTTCACTTATAGCAACTTCCCCAGTTGTTTGTAGTAGAAGCCTTTTTCCCCTCTTTTCTTAGTTCACTGCAACCACTCTGCCAGCAGTTTTTAGCCATGGCCATGTTTACCCTGATTGAGTTCTTAGATCAATGCAACACCAGACAGAGACATACAATCCTTTATTTTACATCATTGAACAGTTTCAAGTCAATTTTAATGAAATGGAGAGATTCAGAGAAAATATACAAACAAAGGTTCCCACCAGGGCTTGACCTGAGGATCTGTAGCTGTGAGGTGACAGTGATAATCTCTGCACTACCTTGTCAATGCAATGTTAATGTACCCAATATTTCAATGGTGGTAAAATTTTGTTTTGATGTATTTAGCTTTGAAAACAGTTTCAACAGCTAGTGTTTAGTTTTGTTTTAGTCTAATCCCTCAAATTACAAAAATGTTAAATGTACTGATATATTCAACCAGCCATTTTTTCCCTTCTTTTCACTTGCCTGGCTAGTCAGCATTGGTCATATAAATAAATATCTTTTAATACTCAAATAAAATGTTTTGCTTACTACAATCAGTCAATGTTTGTTGAAAATGTAAAAGTTGTGGAGCTTGTGTGAGACTAAGTAAGAAAAACATGATTTGAACTTGTGATCTTCTTATTGTGAAGCCACAATGTTCTCCTCTGCACCATCATGCTGTCTCTGGGTAGGTACCAACTGAATTCTCTTGTTTCAAAATTGCAAAAGATGTTGAACTGAGTCCCTTAACAATGTGTACATTTGGATGGATGGATGCATGTTGCTGCTTTAACAGACGAATGACTCAAGAAACATTTCATGTTCTGGATAAAACAGAATCACATGTTTGTGATAGTCTGTCAGCATTCCCTGGGGTCACGCCACCCAGATTGATCAGGCATGTCCAAAGTGTGGCATCAAGCAACATGTTTTCTGAACAGATATCATATGATTGCCTGCACCGTTGGCAGGAATAGAACATCGACTTTTTTAACAGTTTCATCTACAACGAAAGACTGGATTTATTTGAGCAAAAGGTTTAAATTTTGACCTGCAGTCTATGATTTTTTTTTAAAAACTGCACTCAGTTTTTATTTTAGAATCAGAGCAATTATTCTGTACATCTGGCACAAGAGAAATATTTTATATCCATCAAAATTCGAAGAAGAATATTTAGAATCTCGTCACAACTGAAGATGCAGCTGACATAGTTTAAACCAGGAGGAGGAGCATATGTAACAACAGATGAAAGAACAGACAGAGAGATTGAGGGAGGAGCTGAGCTGTTAGTGAACTATAGAAGAGACACAAACTTCCACTTTAACACAGTTCAACACACAAAAGCCAAACATCATCTTTCTCCAACATGCTGTCTGTGCAGACATCTGTGTTCACTCTGCTGCTTCTAGTCATTGGAACAGGTTGATGGATTCTTTCAAAGATACATTTCAGCATTTGATGTTTGTCCATCACCGATCTGACTTCTCTCTTCCTTTAGATGTCAGCTGTGAAGAACTCACTGCAGTCAAGAAGGAAGAGTCCACTTTGGAAGGAGCTTTTGTCACTCTGTCCTACAAATACAAAAATGCTGCAACTGGTGGTGATCGGTTTTACTGGTATCGACAATTTCCAGGAAAACCTCCAGAGTTTCTGATCTCTCACTTTGGAACAGAAACCCCAATTTCCAGGCAAATTCCAGGATTTTCCTTTAAAGTGAGTGATGAAAAAAGACAAATAAATCTGCAGATCTCCTCTCCTGCAGTGACAGACTCTGCTGTGTACTACTGTGCTGTGGAGCCCACAGTGACAGGAAACAACAAAACTCTGTACAAAAACTTGCAGAGAAAAACAATACTCCACAACATCCACTAGAGGGTGTCACACACTATGAAAAAACTGTTGAGACATTGAGCCGATAAAAAAAACAACAGAGAAATGAAGCAGTCAAGGTCAGAGACAGACCTGGAAGAACTAAACTCTGATTGGTTGAGTTCATCTCATTGGCTCCACCCACTGAACTTCAGATCATCCAGTGACATTATTTCTCCCTCATTGTGCTGCAGTGGAAGAACAGAGTTCATCTGCTGTCTGTGTGTCTTCAAGAACTCCAAAGACATGTTGCTTTACCTCTTTTTGCTTCTATCTCACATTCTAGGTGAGTTTAAGAACAGAGATTCAAGTTTGCTTGAAGCTGCTGCATGAACTCATCATCTCATTCATCTAATGGCTTCATTTTCTCCACTTTTTCCAGGACTCACAGCTGGAGACACAATCTCTCCTGATCAGGATCAACTTACAGGAACTGAAGGGAAATCTGTTACAATGAAATGTAACTATCAGACTGATAGCAACTTTATCCAACTGTACTGGTACAAACATGACTCTGGCATTCAGGCTCTTCAGTTTATTCTTTGGAAAGGAGCAAAGAGTTCCACAAGTGAATATATTCCAGATAAACGATATAAATCCACAACAACAGACACATCAACTGAACTGATCATCACAAAGTTAACTCTGGCAGACACAGCTCTCTACTACTGTGCTGTAGACACACAGTGATCCAAAGTGTAGAAGAGGCTGTACAAAAACCTGAAGACAGATATGGACTACTCTTCAAAGAGGAGGGAAGTGGTTTTCAAAGCACAGCTTCATATCAGATGGATTCTGTTCATTCCTGTTTGATCTGAGTCTCTGTGGTTACAGCTGCTAATGACACACTGAGGGAGGATTCACATCAACACATGTGAACACCACATCAAACAATAAACATCTAAATTAATCTGTTCTACAAACTCCACTACAAAAAAAAAATCATGGGACAAAGAAACAGAAAACTTTAGCTAATACAGTGCTTTCCAATATGATTTGTGTTGAAATACATTGACCGTTCCACCGTCTTTTGTGACTTATTATCAATTGTGGGTTATGAACTTCTGACACATGAGGTGTCCCCCTTTTGTCTATCCATCCATCCATCTTCCTCCGCTTCATCCAGGACCGGGTCGCGGCGGCAGCAGTCTGAGCAAAGATGCCCAGACTTCCCTCTCCCCGGCCACTTCCTCCAGCTCCTCTGGGGGGACCCCGAGGCGTTCCCAGGCCAGCCGAGAAACATAGTTTAGCCCTTTTGTATTTGGGCTAAACTTTATTGAAACAAAATATGCTTGTATATAGTTCTTGTTGGACTGGATGGAAAAAAAGAAGAGAGTGGGATAATAAAGATGGGAGATAAGTGTTATGGTGCCTCTGTCAGTCTCCTCCCCCTCTCCTCTCCGCTTGGCTGCTGATTATTCCCAGCAACGACCACTTACCTCCTCGCCTCACCTGCCTTCTTAAGGAGCTCCAGGATCATCAGCTGTTAAAAGCTGTGTTTAGCAAGACTAAGGCTAGCGTTCTTCCTCCTCACAGACCCTATGATTGTGAGATTAATCTCCTGCCAGGTGCTCCCTTACCTAAGGGCAGGCTATTTAACCTGTCTGGTCCCGAAAGAACCGCTATGGAGCAGTATGTTCAGGAAGCGCTCGCTCTGGGTCACATTCGACCCTCTTCCTCCCCTGTGGGGGCGGGATTTTTCTTTGTGGAAAAGAAAGATAAAACACTTAGGCCATGGATTGACTACCGCAAACTTAATCAGATCACTGTCAAAGATAAATACTCTCTGCCATTAAACACATCAGTTTTCGACTCCGTTTAGAAAGCTTGTATTTTGACTAAGCTAGACCTCCGTAATGCTTATCATTTGGTTCGCATCAAAGATGGCGACAAATGGAAGACTGCATTTAACACCCACTTGGGCACTATGAATATTTGGTCATGCCCTTTGGCCTCACCAACACCAGCAGTCTTCCAGAGAATGGTCAACGACATCCTTCGAAACTTTCTCAATCGTTTCATTTTTGTGTACTTAGATGACATTCTCATTTATTCTCACGATCAGGCCCAGCACGAACATCATGTACGTCTAGTACTCGAGAGATTACTGGGGAATCAACTCTACGTCAAGCATGAGAAATGCGAGTTCCATGTGTCAACCGTCCAGTTCTTAGGTTATATCATTGAGGCCGGCTGCATTCGTCCTGACCCCTCTAAGATTGAGGCTGTCAATTGGGCACCTCCTGAAAATAAGAAGAAACTCCACCAGTTCTTAGGTTTCGCAAACTTCTACAGACATTTGATCAGAAACTATAGCAGCATTGCTTACCCCCTAACTCGTCTGACGTCCATTAACCGTCCTTTCATCTGGTCCACTGAAGCTCAGCAAGCCTTCGACAAGCTTAAAAACCTTTTTGTTAATGCACCCATCCTCATCACGACAATTCATTGTTGAAGTGGATGCTTCGGACTCAGGTGTAGGGGCTGTCCTCTCCCAAAAGGAAGTCTCCACAGGCAAATTGAAACCCTGTGCTTTCTTCTCTCGCAAACTGTCACCAGCGGAGCAGAATTACGACGTCGGGAACCGGGAGCTACTAGCCATCAAGCTGGCACTGGAGGAGTGGCGTCACTGGTTGGAGGGAGCCGAGCAGCCGTTTATCTCCGCTCCGCCAAAAGGATCAACTCTAGGCAAGCTCGATGGTGTCTCTTTTTTGACCGCTTCAATTTCACGATCACTTATAGACCAGGATCTCGTAATGTCAAGCCTGACGCTCTGTCCCGGAAATACAGCCCCTCAGAACACACCCTTTCCAATATCCTGCCGTCCACCTGCATCATCGGACCCCTTACTTGGGACGTCGAAAATAAGGTACTCCAAGCCTTGAAAAATCTCAATGACCATCCTCCTGTCCCGAGAGACACCTTGTTTGTTCCGGCTGAACTGCGCTCAGGGGTCATCACCTGGGGACATGCGTCCCGTTTAGCCTGCCATGGGGGAGTGCACCGGACTCTGAGTCGCATCCGAAAGAGGTTCCATTGGCCTACCATGCAAAAGGTACATTGCAGCCTGCTCCACATGTGCCCGGTCAAAATCTTTCTTCTCTGCTCCTGCAGGTCTGCCTTATCCTCTTCCTACTCCCAGCCGCCCCTGGTCTCATCTGGCCATGGATTTCTTCACCGGACTTCCCCCGTCAAACGGTAACACAGTCATTCTCACTGTTGTTGATCGTTTTTCCAAGGTGGCTCATTTCATTCCCATTCCTCAACTCCCCACTGCCACTGGGACGGCTAACCTTATAGTCAACCACGTTTTTTGCCACCATGGGATTCCGGTTGACATAGTCTCTGACCGTGGCCCCCAGTTCACGTCTCAGGTTTGGAAGGCTTTCTGTTCTGCCTTGGGGGCCACGGTTAGTCTCACTTCCAGCTACCACCCCCAGTCTAAGGGCCAAGTGGAGAGAGCTAATCAGGAACTGGAGGCAGCTCTCCGCTGTCTGGCGGCACAGAATCACCAGGACTGGTCCCAATTCTTGGTATGGATCGAGTATGCTCATAATACTCACCTTTCATCTGCCACCGGGATCTCTCCTTTTGAGGCCGCCCTCTGTTTCCTTCTCAGGAATTGGATCTGGCAGTGCCTTCTGTCCAATATCACCTGCAGCGTTGCTAACGCATTTGGACTCAGACGAAGGCCGCTCTCCTCCGCACCAAGGAGAGCAACTGCCAGACTGCCAACCGTCGCAGAGTGGTGGGGCCTGATTACCAACCTTGTCAGAGGGTATGGCTCTCTACTCGTAACATTCCCATTCAGGCATCCTCAAAGAAACTGGCTCCTCGGTTCATCGGACCCTATGTCATAGAGAAGCTCATCAACCCTACCAATGTTCCGTCTGCCTAAAGCCCTGAAGACTCACCCTTCGTTCCACATCTCTCAGGTCAAGCCAGTCCGGGACAGTTCTTCCCCACCGCCCGCCCATAACATCGATGGCGCTGCTGCCAACGTCGTCAGCCGGATTCTGGACGTCCGTCGTCGGAGTCGTGGATTCCAGTTCCTGGTCGACTGGGTGGGCTACGGTCCTGAGGAGCGTTCCTGGATCTCCCGTTCGCTGATTTTGGACCCCTTGCTCGTAACGGATTTTTTCTGTGCCCACCCGGATCGCCACCCTTGAACCGCCTGGAGGCGGTCGTTGAGGGGGTGGGTACTGTTATGGCGCCTCTGTCAGTCTCCTTCCCCTCTCCTCTCCGCTTGGCTGCTGATTATTCCCAGCTGCGACCACTTACCTCATTGCTTCACCTGCCTTCTTAAGGAGCTCCAGGATCATCATTCCTCACCAGTCCGTTGCCCCTGATGGTGCATAGTTGGTCTTCATCTCAAGCTCTAGTTTGTCACGTTACGCCAAGACTTTACCTAAATTCTCTTTCTGCTCACCCTCAGGAATCCATAACCACGAGTGGTCGCCAGAATCAGCCTCAGCCCGAATCCCCCGTTCGGTCTTCTCCTGCGGTCACACCACGAGCCTCTGCCATTGCCTCTGTTCCTAGAACCTCCACTTCAGACGGCTATCCTTTCCTGTGGAGGAACCCACCAGTGTCGCCACCAGCCTCTGCCTCACACCTGGGACCTACCTCAAGTCCTGCTCACGCTCTGCCTCCAGAACTCACCATTAAATCTTTTACCTGCCACGCTCGTCTCCCGCTGTGTTTCTTCCGGGTTCCAGCATCTGGGTCTGAAAGGTGTTCTGTAGCCATGACAATAAGGGTACAAAAGAAAGGGGTGAAAAATAAGGTGTTAAGGAAGTTATAGAATAATTAAAGAAGAGAGGCAGCAGAAAATAATTTGCCCCGTAAATCACATTCTATGTGAATGCAGCACTTGTCACAACTGCCCTTATGGCTGGATAGTGTCTGTCTTAAGGTAAAAAGAGCAAACCTGTACAGGGCACTTAATGTAGTTCAGGGTTCACAAACTCAGTTTACCATGGAGCCACTGAAGACAGAGTCTGGCTGAGGCTGGGCTGTATGGGGTTCCATTTGTGCCAAAATTATGTTCTAGCGTCCACTGCCTATATCTTTGGTCCATTGTCTATGTCTACTGAACAAGTTCACTGAAGAGTTGTTCATTTCAATGTACTCCTAAGCAATATCTTCTGGATGTCCTATGAATCAACAGGTGTTGTACAGACGTTTTATTCATTTTCTATCCTGCAGTTTGCAAGGGGCCTGAGAGTGCAACTCATATGAATAGTGCAGGCTTTTTGTGAGCTCTTTGTGTGCAGCCTGAGTGTTAAGTCATGAAAGTAGAGAACCAGAGCATAGCTTTTGTCTGGATCCTCTGGCCACTTATGTATCTGGTGCACACATGTGCAAGCAGGATTATTAAGGGACCAATACTTGTACCTTACTAATTACTAGTGTGGCAATAACAGCATCATCAATACAAAACTACTAAGTGCAATTTACATTAGTTTTAGAAATACCGATACACTTAATAACCATACCATAATACATAGCATTTTCACTATGTCCCTTGAAGTGGCTGCACTAGCCACAAGGAAACTGCAGGTCGCTTCTGCTTTCCCCATAACATGTAAGCACTCTTCTCAACAACCCTCCACAAGCACAAATAAACATAATGCTACTTATACAATTATACAAATATGATGTCATGAACCAGTAATTTGTTCTTCTTTTGATGCTAACTGCAAAAGAAGGGATTCATGAACTTTCTCACTACTGCAATAGTAATCTTCTTTCTTCCACCAGAGGGAGACAGTGAAGTGGGCGGGGCTCTCCTCCTGCTCTGTGTTCAACATTCAGTCAATAAGAATTGGTGCTGTGAAGAGAACAATTGTCAGAGTGAATGTTGAACATCAGCTAGTTTCTCCTGTTGATTGAAACCTTGTTGTACAGATGGAACATTGGCTGTGGATTCTTCTTGCTGCTCTTTTCTTTGGTAAGACACAAAGATCAACATGTTTCCTCTTCAAACACTTCAACACATTACTGAGCTGTACATGAAGAGCTGTTCAAGCTGCTGATTGTTGTCCTTCAATCAATCATCTTTATTGATTCATCTCTTCCTCTGCATGTTCTGTTCTTCCTCAGAGTGTAAAGGAGAAGACAAAGTGATCCAACCAGGAGGAGAAGTCATTGCTGCTGAGACCTGTTTGATGAGAAAGTGGAAACACGGAAAGTAAAGAACTGAAAGGAAGTTTGCACTCACCAGCTGGTGAAACATGCTGTTGCCCACCTTCTCTTTTGATTTATTAGTGGTGGATCAACTTTGAGCAATTTTATAAGCTCTTAGACCTGGCAATAGATATGTTGATGGGGCTGGAGGATGTACGTTGCGCTGCCTGTGCCGCTCTTAGCGCTGACCACTTCCATGAGGAGATGTTTTTTTCTGTGCTTAAGTGATCATCTGTCCGCCTACAGCCCTACTTGGTCTGCAATGCACTGTGCTTTGTCTGTCTTACTAACATCCACCCAATCTTAGTTTTTTCTAGTCTAGATCAGTGACCCACAAATCGGGCTGGTTTAATTGCCCTCAGATTTATGGAGAGATTTGGGCTTTGGGTGAAAGCATCCACTCAGGCTGCAGACTGGTGCACCCTCCCAGATGGCAGCACTTCCTACACGGCTTCACAGGACGTTGACGAAACAGCTGTGATCCACCCATTCAAAGCTCTTGGAACTGTTGTTTACTTTGAAGCTCCTCGTGCTGTGCAGCCTCGGATGTCTGTAATGCCACCCATCCCAGAGCTTAGCAGTGCCCCTGACTGAGTGTGGGCTAGCCGTGAATATGATGTTGGCCTCATTAAGAACTCCGAACCGCTTGTGGTTACTCCTAAGTCTCATTACCGTCCTAGACGTGCCCAATGTCCCCTGAGACCAAAGGCCACTGTAAGCATTCGACCAATGTTTCACTCCCTCTTGCGAGCAGGCGTCATAGTTTCACGCGATGGCTCTTCCGTTAACACGTCAATTTTATATGTCAAACATATCACCCCCTACCCCTGCGCTGGAAGGGTGGCGTTTTGTCCGTTAAGTTAACTCTGCTGTCCGTGCACGTGTTCCTGCAGTACCTGATCTGTACACATTGGTAGCAAACGTTTCTCCACGTGGTTTTCTGTCCTTGACCTCTCAAATGCTTTCTTCTCTGTCCCTGATTCTTACAGAAGCGTTTGTGACTCAAAAATAAAAATAAAAGTCAATACTGGAAATGCAATTTCATTTTGCAAATGTCCCTGCATCATTTGTCTCTTAAAGGAAATTAAAAATCAATTATTAAAACTGCTTTTTCATTTTCTTCTTCAACACCGCTAATTCTGTAACTTAATTAAAAGGATAAAGAAAATAGCATTTGACATTTCATTTTCAAAAAGTTCTTTGGTAAATTTATGCCAAAAATTCAATCAGAAAAATCACATTTGAAAATTAAAACGGATTAACAGAAATGCTTTTTCCTTTTCACATTGTACCTTTAATATTTGTCTCTTAAATAAAATGAAAAAGCAATCCTCAGAACGGCTTTTTCATTTTCTCCTTCAACTCCGCTCATTCTGTGACAGAATTTTAAGTGACAAAGGCAATAGACATTGCTTTTTCGTTGTCACATTCTGCCGTGCAAAAAGTGTCTCAAAAATCTATAGGAGGTCTAGAACGTCCCAAGGGCGCACGACGATGACGTCAGAGCTCCTCCTTCTCTGGGTTGGTTTGTGCTGTCGGGAAGTTACATGCTGTTATCAATGATTTATATAGAGAAAATGGGCAAAAAATGAAGCAAGAGGGGAAAAAACAAGCTCAAAGCTGAGATTCATCATTTCCAATTAACTTGTGTTTTTTAAAACATTAAAGACGGAGAAAAACGGGATACACTGTGGATAGTTTGACAGGCCTGAAGGATGGATGGGCCCTCACAATATGGCCTTTTCCCTTCTGGTCTTATCCCTCATTATGTGAAGTTGACACATGGTCAGGACCCCGTGTCATACGGTGGGATGATGACAGCTATGGAACAACATTGGTTCACAAAAGGTATTTCAGTTAATGCGCAGAAGTTTTGCAGTGCTTGTATGGTTTGTGCTTCTCATTACTCAGGAAGGAAGCAGCAGAACACCCTCCCAGGAGCTCATCCGCCACCCGAAGGCACCTTTGAACATGTTATGAGGTAAAAAGTACTGCTAGCAGAGGTAATGTGGAACGACAGAATAGGACCCTGAAAGATAAACTGGTGAAATGTTGTGAAGAAACAGGTCTTCCTTGGCCTAAAGCTCTTCCTTTGGTGTTGATGTATCTGCGTATGCGTAAACGGGGAAGGGTGGGACTTAGTTCGTTTGAGATTTTGTTAACGTCTCCTCCCTACACAGGCCTGGGTCCACCAACTGCACCTTCACTAGGGATGACCCTGGATGAAGGTAATATCCTAACCTATTCTGCAAATATCAATAAAACTCTTTTAGGCATCTGGTCCCAAATAGCAGCAGCCCTCCAACGTTCAGCTGAAGGCATCCTTCACCTTTTCCAACCTGGTGACTTTGGTCTGGTGAAGAGCTTCAGAAGACAGGAGGTGGAATCCCCAATGCTGGGTTGGCCCTTTCTGGATCCTGCTGACCACAAACACGGCTGTGAAGGGCGCTGAGAGTGCAACCTGGATACACGCTTCACATTGCAAAAAGATTCCTCTGCCTGCACTCTCAATTATAGCCCCTCCCATACCCTCGAGCGGGTCCTCATATACTTACATCAGAGGATGAAACCTGCCCCCTCCAGGAAGAGTCTGGTCTTACCCCAGGCTAACACAAACACTATCTCTGAACATCTATAGTCTCTGAATTTTTATTATAGAAGAACATCTGACCTTTAACTCTTTAAGACTGAAGTTGTGACACCTAAATAAAACAATCTTTGGCTGTTTGTGTGATCAATGTGAACGAGCTAATTCTGATGCGGAGCAAAGCAGCATTTGCACCTATATGCAACACGTTTAAAAAATCATGATAGAACACTTGATAGAACACAAAGAGTTGTATAAAAAAATCAGGATTCGTAAGAATAACATGTATTGCATCAACGGTTTGAGTTACAGTAGTCAAAAGAAGGTCAACACTGGAGCTACAGCTCTGATGTTAAAGTGTGATGTAGAATGTTAACCAGGAGGAGGAGCTGAGAGAAGAGGAAGAACAGATGAAAGAACAGACAGAGAGATTGAGGGAGGAGCTGAGCTGTTAGTGAACTATAGAAGAGACACAAACTTCCACTTTAACACAGTTCAACACACAAAAGCCAAACATCATCTTTCTCCAACATGCTGTCTGTGCAGACATCTGTGTTCACTCTGCTGCTTCTAGTCATTGGAACAGGTTGATGGATTCTTTCAAAGATACATTTCAGCATTTGATGTTTGTCCATCACTGATCTGACTTCTCTCTTCCTTTAGATGTCAGCTGTGAAGAACTCACTGCAGTCGAGAAGGAAGAGTCCACTTTGGAAGGAGCTTCTGTCACTCTGTCCTACAAATACAAAAATGCTGCAACAGGAAGTGATTATTTCTATTGGTATCGACAATTTCCAGGAAAACCTCCAGAATTTCTGATCTCTCACTCTGGAACAAAAACACCAATTTCAGAACCAATCGCAGGATTTTCCTTCAACGTGAATGAAGACAAAACACAAATGGATCTACAGATCTCCTCTGCTGCAGTGACAGACTCTGCTGTGTACTACTGTGCTGTGAGGCCCACAGTGACAGGAAACAACAACACTCTGTACAAAAACATGAAGAGAAAACACAATACTCCACAACATCCACTAGAGGGCATCACACACTATGAAAACTGATTGTTTTGACATTGGACTGAAGACAACAGAGAAATTAAGTAAAGATCAGACAGAGCTGATGTGGAAGAACTAAACTCTGTGATTGGTTGAGTTGAACCGAGAAACCGGCCGCACAGGGGTGTGGATGATGCAATACTGACCCTGTTGCATGGAACCATCTCCCACTTTGAGAAGCCTAAGTCCCATGTTAGTTTGGTTTTTGTGGACTTTTCAAGCACATTTAACACTGTGCTACCACATCTCATGGGACGTAAACTGCTGCAGATGAATGTCAACCCCCACTTGATTCTCTGGGTTCTATCATTCCTCACAATGAGAATCAACGGTCATCTCAGCACTAATAGGACTATATCCACCGGCTCCCCCCAAGGCTCTGTGATCTCACCACTTCTCTTCACTCTGTGCACAAATGACTGCAGGAGCACTACCCCCGGTATAACATACATCAAGTACTCTGATGACACAGTAATCATGGACACCACCAACACCGTGGGACTGCTGCAGAACGAACTGGACACTTTCTCACTCTGGTGCAGGAACAACTGCTTGGACTTAAACATAACAAAAACCAAAGAAATGGTCATTCTCTTCCATCATGGTTCTTCTGTCTCTCCCACACTCGTTGTTAATAATGAAGCAATAGAGAAGGTCCACTAATACAAATATCTCGGCACCATAATCGATGACAAACTCACTTTTCAACTCAACACTGAAAGCATTTTCTCCAAATGTCAGCAACGTCTTTTTTTTCTCTGTAAACTTCGCAAATTACAGGTCCATCAATCAATTCTTGCAGTTTTTTACCAATGTTTTATCTAATCTATCCTCACATTTAACATCACAGCCTGGTTTGGTTCACTCAGTCTCACGCATCGTAATACCCTCAATAAAATCGTCAAAATTAGCAGTAAAATTATTGGACAGCAGCAGGAGTCACTCTCCTAACAGAGTCCTTAGGAAAGGAACACAGATCTCCACTGACAGCTTACATACTCTTCATACACACTACAGTCTCCTACCTTCAGGTTGCAGATTCAGGTTCATTCTATTCAAAACCAAGAGAGCCACAACCAGTATCATTCCCACTTCAATTCGCCTGCTAAATAGTTGATGAAATTCATTTGTAATTGATTGTTGGTTTATAGTTTTTAGTGGTTTTACTGATTTTACTGGTTGACATATTTATTTATATTTGTATGTTGATGTATGTGTTTTAGCAAAGTTCTGGGGCCCGTTTCAAGAAGCAGGTTTTGTTGGAACTCTGAGTTCGTGAACTCCAAATTCGGCAAAACTCTGAGTTTTCGGTTTCAGAAAGAGGGATAACTCAAACCCGTGAAAGTGGGCGAAACCAAGCCCGTTCCAAGAAGCGGGTTAGGTTGAACTCAGAATCAATCACTATGGTAACTGAGTCTGTGAACGAAACCTGGTCGGTAGCAGGTTTTCTTCAGGAAACTTAGAGTTCTCTGAGGTCTCCGCCCCTTTTTAAAGTGAAAGATGTTCAAATATGAGTTCCTCATGAACATTTAGAGAACATTCACATTAGAGACGTCACATTTTCACCACTCAGAAACCAAAATGACACGTTCATTCATAGAGGATCACGTAGAGAGGAGGCTGATTAATCCAGAGGAAATGTTATTTACGTCGGTAGAGGATTTGGAGGACACGAGTCGACTAACTGCAGTTTCCCAATTCATTTTTATTTCAGCAATATTTTAAATAGTTAGTTTTTCCAGGGACTCGCTATTAAAAAATACAGTTTTCTTTTCCTTATTTTAAACCCTTCACAATAGGAATCAAGGAATGTCAAACACCGGAGAACGATTTCCACTTGTCCTCCGTCCAGGTCTTGCGTCAGACATTAGCTCAATTGATAGCAACGCTGCCTCCCACTGCATAGTAGCGAGTTCGACTCCCGGCTACGGAAAGTTATTTTTATGTTTAAAAAAATTGGCGAATATTTTTTAAGTCTTGAGAATTAAAATTAAATAAATACTTTTTAACATGTGCCAGGCAGCTACAGTTTCTTTTTAGCGTGCAGTGATATCTGTGTGTGTAGGTGGTGGTGGTGGTGGTGGTATGTGGGGGGGGTTTACGATCACGGAGATTACTTATTAGATTGGTAACAGATCAAAAACCACTCCTTACTCAACAAGAGACAAAATAACCTTCCTGACATTATTTATTCATTATTAGAAATGATTCAAATAACTGCAGATATTTTCTCTCTGTTCTACCGCTGCAGCTGTGTTGCTTTTCTTGCAGTAAATGTTCTCCTATAGTCGCATTTGCTTGAAGGAACTTATCAATTTCCGTCGCCGGAAGTGCGTAACTCAGATGTTTGTCCCCGTTGCCATGGTGAATCATGCTGTCTTTGCTCCATTGATCAGGGCTTTTTATGGTCGCGACGCTCACACCTGATTCTGGTTCTGACAACTTCAAGTTGATTGAATCAAACATTTTCAGCTGTTCTGGAACCGAAAACCCTGAGTTTGGGAATTTTGAGTCCAGTGACTCTAAGTTCAGGTTCGAACTCTAAATTTGTTGAACCTGCTTCTTGAAACGGGCCCCAGCATGTCTGGGCCTGTGCTTGTGCTGATGTTTGGTCTGCAAATGAAGTTCCCAACTGTCAGGAGGCTGCCCGCCGTCTCCCCCTCTGGTCGCTCACGCACACAGTCTCCAGAATACTAAGCCACTCCTGCAGCTCCACTCAGGAGTTCCACAGCTGCTGCCAATCACCTATCAGCCACCACAGTATTCAAGCCAAGCTCCAAGCAGAACACAGCGTGTAGTATTGAGTGTCCAACCCAACTCTGAGCGTGTGTTCCTGCCTTTTCGTCTACGACCCAGTTCTGTTCCTGTGACTTTCCTGCTAGCCGCCTGTCTCGACTCCTGCCTGTCCCTGACCTCCGTCTCCGCCAGCCTCGGACAAACCCTCGCCGTGCCTGACCTTCGCCTGTCTCCGACCACCGCCTGCTCCGCCTCTGAAAAGTCCATGTCGGCTCCGACCCTCGCCTGTCCGACCACCGCTTGCCCTCTGCACATTGCTGAACAATAAACACTGCAGATGGATCCGAACGTCTCTGAGTCATTGTTACACCAATGAATAAATAAAGATAATTGAATTGAATTGATATGAAAAAAAGTTCATAAAAATAACTATTATTTCATAAATAATTAGTTTTTTAGTGTTCCAAAAGTAATATATATATATATATATATATATAGATATAGTTGACTCACAAAAGTGTGGTACAACCACTTTAGTGTTTTTTAATTTATTGTTTTTGTGTGTGAGTTTGTTTGTTCTTATAGTTTTGGTCAATTTTATTTCTTTAGTTAATTTTGGAGTTTTTCCATCTATCACATTTGGGTGGTTAGTCACGGCACATAAGAAGCTTAGCTACAATTTTATAAGAATTATTTGAAAACCATTGAGCAAAATCTGGGATTTTTGTTGGTAACTGATTGATTTCATCCCACGTTTGCATCTTGTTAATAAGGAAACGGGACATTAAAATTGTGATGTAGCAGCTTGTTTTATTATGGGCATCAGTAAATTTAACAGTAGATACTTGTTTGGCAATAGATTAAAAATATTTTTTTTTACCTTAGCATTCACTAAAATCACCTCTTTATTAGTCCTGATAAATCGCCTGTCGGTCCTGAGAGGATTTTTCTTTCATGTCGGAATCCCTAAAGTTTCTTCTATTTTTTCCTGAATTACGTTTTCAGGAGTTTCAACCAGTTTTACTTAGTCTGTTTAGTTTAGCAATTAACTATTGTTTATATTTTATGACCGACCTGCTGTTGCTGTACAATTACTGGTTAGAAGTCAAATTATTTTGCGATATTGGGCTATAAAAATAAAATTGAATTCAAATATTATTACCCTGAAAAAGTTATCCATCTCTGTTCTTTGTGGTTTTATTTGACTCTAGGTTTATTTTAACTAAGAGAATAAGTGTTTCATCTACAAACTTCATTCTATTCTAGTTTAGAGGATCTGTAAGCAAAAATAAAAATGTACAGTTAAAGGAGAATTGAATGGATATCTATTTATACAAAAAACTTGAGAACATCTATAGTTTTCATTATTGAAGAACGTCTGATCTTTAACTCTTTAAGACTGAAGTTGTGACACGTAAATAACACACACTTTTATGTATGGTAATTCTTTTACTGTTAATGTGATCAATGTGAGCGAGCTAATTCTGATGCAGAAAAAAGCAGAATTTACTATCAACTTTGCACCTAAAAGCAACACATTCCTGACGTAATGATGGAACATTCGATGGAACACAAAGAGTTGATTGAAATTCAGAATTCACAGCAATTACATATATTCCATCAACGGTTTGAGTTACAGTAGTCAAAAGAATGTCAACTCTGGAGCTAAAGCTCTGGTGTTAAAGTGTGATGTAGAATGTTAACCAGGAGGAGGAGCTGAGAGAAGAGGAAGAACAGATGAAAGAACAGACAGAGAGATTGAGGGAGGAGCTGAGCTGTTAGTGAACTATAGAAGAGACACAAACTTCCACTTTAACACAGTTCAACACACAAAAGCCAAACATCATCTTTCTCCAACATGCTGTCTGTGCAGACATCTGTGTTCACTCTGCTGCTTCTAGTCATTGGAACAGGTTGATGGATTCTTTCAAAGATACATTTCAGCATTTGATGTTTGTCCATCACTGATCTGACTTCTCTCTTCCTTTAGATGTCAGCTGTGAAGAACTCACTGCAGTCAAGAAGGAAGAGTCCACTTTGGAAGGAGCTCCTGTCACTCTGTCCTACAATTACACTGCATCGGGAGTTGCAGCTGATTATTTCTTCTGGTATCGACAGTTTCCAGGAAAACCTCCAGAATTCCTCATCGCTCATTTAAGAACGGGAGACCAAATGTCAAATCCAGTTCCTGGATTTTCTGTTCATGTAACTGAAGAGAAAATAATGGATCTGCAGATCTTCTCTGCTGCAGTGACAGACTCTGCTGTGTACTACTGTGCTGTGAAGCCCACAGTGACAGGAAACAACAAAACTCTGTACAAAAACTACTAGAAATAACATAATACTCCACTTTATCCCCTAGAGGGCGTTACATACTGTCAAAGCAATCATGAATCATTGAACCAAAAGATCAGACACAGAGCTTTTGCAGAAGCACTAAACTCTGATTGGTTGAGCAAAACTGAAAAAGATGACTCCGCCCACTGAACTTCAGATCATCCAGTGACATTATTTCTTCCTCACTGTGCTGCAGTGGAAGAACAGAGTTCATCTGCTGTCTGTGTGTCTTCAAGAACTCCAAAGACATGTTGCTTTACCTCTTTTTGCTTCTATCTCACATTCTAGGTGAGTTTAAGAACAGAGATTCAAGTTTGCTTGAAGCTGCTGCATGAACTCATCATCTCATTCATCTAATGGCTTCATTTTCTCCACTTTTTCCAGGACTCACAGCTGGAGATACAATCTCTCCTGATCAGGATCAACTTACAGGAACTGAAGGAAAATCTCTTACAATGAAATGTAACTATCAGACTGATTACAGCACTCCTTGGCTTCACTGGTACAAACAAGATTCTGACCTTCAGGCTCCTCAGTTTATTCTCTTAAAAGGAGCAAAAGGTTCCACAGGTGAACATATTCCAGATAAACGATATGAATCCAGAACAACAGAAACATCAACTGAACTGACCATCACAGAGTTAACTCTGGCAGACACAGCTCTCTACTACTGTGCTGTAGACACACAGTGATCCAAAGTGTAGAAGAGGCTGTACAAAAACCTGAAGACAGATATGGACTACTCTTCAAAGAGGAGGGAAGTGGTTTTCAAAGCACAGCTTCATATCAGATGGATTCTGTTCATTCCTGTTTGATCAGAGTCTCTGTGGTTACAGCTGCTAATGAAACACTGAGGGAGGATTCACATCAACACATGATCCACATCAACCACTAAGCAAATATATGAAGCTGTTCTGCACACTACACAATGAAAAAAATAGACACAGAAACAGTTAAACTGGGAAAAATTCTTCTTTGTCTCTTGAGCCATGAGATTCAGCAAGAACTTCCATTCTTCACATTTGTAGTAACATATCACTCCAGTCAGAAGTTGTCTTTCATTTTTATATTTCAATGAAAACAAACATCTTTTGAAACCAAAAACAGTTCATGTTTATGTACTACTAAGCATCTTCTGCAGGTCCATAATTCTTTGATGATATCTTTGTATTTGTTTGTGATTTTTTAATTTGCTTTATGCCTAAAACGTTCCATTTCCCTTAATTTGCTGTTGTCATTTGGTCTGGTCATCAGAAAAGCTCTTAGCAACAGTTGCTGAAGTCATTAGTTCAGTCATTATTTTACAGTTTTACTCAGTAGTTTACTCACACTGGAAGAAATTGTTAATTCTAGGCTATTTTTTTGAAAATTTGAATGATAACACAAAACCTTTTTTCTACCAATGGTTGGTGGTTGGATATAAGCAATTTATTGTTAAACAACACTTTTCTTTATGTTGTAAATTATAATGATAAAATAAACTTCCCAGATGACCCTGTTCTATAGTTTACATACCCCAGTTCTTAACACCTTGTATTGCCTCCTTTTTCATCAATAACAGCTTGAGGTCTCTTGTGGTCATTGTGGATGAGGTTCTTTATTTTCTCTAATGGTAAAGCAGCCCATTCTTCTTGACAGAAAATCTCAAGTTCAGTAATAATCTTGGGCTGTCTTGCTGGAAGTGCCCGTCTGAGATCTCCCCCGAATGGTTCAATCATACTGATGTCAGGAGACTGAGATGGCTACTCCAGAACCTTCTCCTTAGTCTGTTGGAACCAATGACAGATGGACTTGGCCTTATGTTTTGGATCATGTTGAAATGTCCAAGTGTGTACCTATGCGCAGCCTCTGAGCTGAAAGTTTTCCTCAAGTATCTTCTGATAACATCTTGTTGACTCCTCTCTAAGTGTAGGGTTTTATTGTTTTGGCCAAAATGTCAATTGTGGTTTCATTGCTCCAAATAACTTTGTTCCAGAAGTTTGGAGGCTTTTTTGTGCTGTTTGTCGTATTGTAAAGGAGCTATTTTGCGGCATTTGTGCAAAATGGTTTTCTTCAGTTGACTGGACCATGCAGCCCATTTTTCTTCAGGTGTCTCCTTATAGTACATCTTGAAGCAACCACACCACAGTTTTCAGAGTCCTGGATCACAGCGTGTGAGGGTTATTTTTGCATCTATGCAAATCTCCCACCAGTTGTGGCAGAAATTTCTGTGACCATGGTTTGGTTTCTGACTGGCTTTCTCAGTTCCTTGGATATCTTGCTATATCCCTTTCTTGTTTTGTACAGTTCAGTTACCTTTTCCCATAGACATTTTGACAGCTCTTTGGCTTTCCCCGTGACTCAGGATCCAGAATTGACAGGATGCATCCTTCATCAGATACAAGGGTCTGTTGGGAGCCCAGAACCTCCAAGACCTTTTGGACACATACATTGTTTACAGGGAAATGAATCACAGGAGTGGATGATTATCTTTAGCGACCACTCACACCCTTTTGTATCAGCTTGTGTTCATATTTTCAGAAAAAGGTCATCCTGTAAACCTTTTAACAGGGACAATTTGGGGAAGTTTCTGTTGTCATTATGATTTTTAAAAAAAAGGGTAAACAACATTTTTTTTAAAAATATCTGAGTGTAAAAAAAGTTTTTGTGTTATCATTCAAATTCTATGATAAAAACGACCAAGAAATCCTTATTTCTTCCAGTGTATGTAAATTTATGAGCACAGTGTCAGGTCTTGACAGTTCCTGCTCCTCTGCCGCCCTCTCCTGGTCCAGTTTTTTCCTTGGTTTCCGCTCACCCTTTTTCTCTCTCTCCTCCACAGGTGTCCAGGATGCAGCAGGGAATCCTGGCACACCTGCGACTCATCACCTCAACAGTATTTAGGACTGGTTCATCCAGCTTCTGCCAGTTCGTCCGCTTACCTCAAGTGGTATTGAGCCCACGTTTGAGCCTGCCTCCTGGCCCCTTTTGCTTAGTGTCTAATTTGAATCTTTTTTCTCTATTTGTTTGTTTTCACCTGGATCCATCCATCCATCCATCCATCCCTGCCTGCCTGCCTGCCTGATCTCCGCTCTGCTGGACCGTTTCCTTCCCCAACCTACCTTGACCTTTGACCTAGAACTTTAATAAACACCTCACTGTCCAACTCATCAACATCTCCTGTCTTTAATCATGACACAGAGGTATGTAGCTCTAAAAGAGGTGCACAAGTTTTGTGGAGGTGTCTTGTGTTTCATCAACAAACTTCATAATTTTCTGTTGTAGAGAATCTGTGAACAAAAATAAAAGTGTGCAACAAAAGGAGAACTGAATGGACAGCTATAAAAAGCTTTAAGAACATCCTAAGTCTTTGTGCTTGAAAAATATCTGATCTTTAACTGTTTAATACTGAAAAAGTTTCTGGCAACAGCTAAATAATGAACTCTGGTTGACATACTGTAACGCTTTGACTGTTTATGTGATCGATGTAAAAAAGCTGACTGATGTGGAGAAAAGCAGCTTTTAATATTGGTTTTATACTTAAATGCATTACAATACTAATGTAATAATGGAACACAATACTACTGTGAAGTGCTGCATAAAGGCGCAAAGATGTTTTTCTCAACTTCAGAATCCCTTAGAATTACGTTTATTGCATAAAGTGAGTAACGGTGGTCAAAAGAACGTCAAAACTGGAGCTTAAGCTCTGTTGTTAAAGTACTAAAGACTGTTAACCAGGAGGAAGAGGAGCTGAGAGAAGAGGAAGAACAGATGAAAGAACAGACAGAGAGATTGAGGGAGGAGCTGAGCTGTTAGTGAACTATAGAAGAGACACAAACTTCCACTTTAACACAGTTCAACACACAAAAGCCAAACATCATCTTTCTCCAACATGCTGTCTGTGCAGACATCTGTGTTCACTCTGCTGCTTCTAGTCATTGGAACAGGTTGATGGATTCTTTCAAAGATACATTTCAGCATTTGATGTTTGTCCATCACTGATCTGACTTCTCTCTTCCTTTAGATGTCAGCTGTGAAGAACTCACTGCAGTCAAGAAGGAAGAGTCCACATTGGAAGGAGCTTCTGTCACTCTGTCCTACAAATATAAAAATTCTGCAATAGGAAATGATTATTTCTTCTGGTATCGACAATTTCCAGGAAAACCTCCAGAGTTTCTGATCTCTCACACTGGAACAGGACTGATGTTACTGAATCCAGTTTCTGGATTTTCCTTCAAAGTGAATGATGACAAAACACAAATGGATCTGCAGATCTCCTCTGCTGCAGTGACAGACTCTGCTGTGTACTACTGTGCTGTGAAGCCCACAGTGACAGGAAACGACAAAACTCTGTACAAAAACTACATCACTGCTGTGCTACATCCACTAGAGGGCATCACACACAGTAAAAGCACAGATTGTGAGTTAATGGACTGAAGACAAAGGCAGCAGAGAAATAAAGCAAAGATCAGATACAGAACTGCTGTGGAAGAACAAAACTATTTGATTGAAAAAAAATCGTATTAACCCCGCCCACTGAACTTCAGATCATCCAGTGACATTATTTCTCCCTCATTGTGCTGCAGTGAAAGAACAGAGTTCATCTGCTGTCTGTGTGTCTTCAAGAACTCCAAAGACATGTTGCTTTACCTCTTTTTGCTTCTATCTCACATTCTAGGTGAGTTTAAGAACAGAGATTCAAGTTTGCTTCAAACTACAGCTTGCATTTAACAAGCACTGTTCTTGATTGGAATAATTTGATCAGAGTTTTTTACATGGTTCAATTTGCACTCTTTAACTATCCTAATTTTATAGTACTTTTATCATTTGTTTTGCAGGACTAGAAGGAAAAGACTATGTCACTTCTGTGCAACATGAAATTAGCGCAAAGGTGGGACAACCTGTCACCCTCACATGCAACTATAAGACAAGTCGGAGTAATATTTACCTTTACTGGTACAAACATCAATCTGACCATCAAACTCTTCAGTTCATTCTCTGGAAAGGAGCACGGTGGGAAACGTCTGAAAATATACCAGATCCTCACAAGTATCAATGCAAAACGTTGGAAACATCAACTGACCTGATCATCACAAAGTTAACTCTGGCAGACACAGCTCTCTACTACTGTGCTGTAGACACACAGTGATCCAAAGTGTAGAAGAGGCTGTACAAAAACCTGAAGACAGATATGGACTACTCTTCAAAGAGGAGGGAAGTGGTTTTCAAAGCACAGCTTCATATCAGATGGATTCTGTTCATTCCTGTTTGATCAGAGTCTCTGTGGTTACAGCTGCTAATGAAACACTGTGGGAAGACAGGTAAGTAGTTATGTGACTTTTTTCAGTTACCAAAGTTAACA